>NC_137031.1:43095250-43102750 GCF_032717465.1 Coenobita brevimanus | reverse complement strand
GGTACGAGCGAGGCCATTTAAATCCGAAAGCATTGACATGTCGCCTCACACCCCGACGATGCCTAGAGTATGTTGATGGCTGTCTACCGACCACGTTTCATGCCATTACGACAAAATGTCTGGCCTGTGGTCCTTTTTTGAAGATTTTCGACATGCTGCACTTGGCGCGTGTCACGTGCCACGTGCACCGCCTGGATGTGATGAAACCTTTCAAAAACAAATCTTAAAGAACTGGGCTATAATATGGTGCAAACCAATTAGCGATCGGCCCTTAGGTTCCCGAGATATAAGCTTCTCAAAAGAGTTACGGTCGGGCCGGGTCGGGCCGGGTTGGGCCGCTCATATCTAAGACAATGCCACTACTTGACAAGAGACTCGCAAGGGCATCGCCCTCGCTCGTAAAAATGACATAAATATCCCACAGGTGTATGCTAAGGCGTAATAAGCAAAATAAATCGCTAAGGAAGAGATACTACGAAGCCTCCAACGCCACCTAGAATACGACCTCTATCACTACCCCCTCCCAGCCCAGCCCAAGGAACCCCCCAAACCCCACAACACGCAGGGTATACTTAACAAAACCAACATCCCTTCTCACCTGAGTCACCTCTGACTTAAGTGATGACCTATAAATCACGCCTCACCTGACCTAATAAAGAGCCAGGTCAGGTCTCTTCCGGGGAGAGAATGGGTTTAGGGAGGAAGGGGGAGATGATGGAAGGGGAGATGAGAGGGGGGAGAAAGGAGAGGAAAAAAGGATGTGCAGGGGAGAGGGGATATGTGATAGGGAGGAAGGGGAAAGTAAGGGGAGGAAGAGGAGGAGAAGGGGAAAGGAAGAAGAAGAGAGGGAACAGGAGGAAGAGGGAAAAGAGGAAGAAGACGGGGAACAGCAGGAAGAGGGAAAGGAAGAACAGACAGGAGAGGGACAGGGGAAGAAGGATGTTGGAGGAAAAAGAGGGAGGTAAAAGGGAGAGAAAGAAGCTTGGTGAATGGGTGAGGATCGGAGAGAGGAAGAGTAATTAGCAGGAAGATGAGGGGGGAGGGAATGGGGCTGAGGGATGGGGGGGGCGGAGGTCGAAAGAGGAGGAGACCAATAACGTCAAGTGAGAGCCTAGATAAAGACAGGTGAGCGTTGGATAATTATGTATTTTCACCTGGATGAGGGGGTGATGGGTGAGCTATGGGGTGAGGGAGTGGCATGGTGTGGGTGGTATTTCTCTCTCTCTCTCTCTCTCTCTCTCTGAGTTTGTGTGTGTGTGTGTGTGTGTGTGTGTGTGTGTGTGTTTCTCTCCGTCTCTGTCTCTCTCATCAGCATCAGCATCATCTCAGGAATCAACTACTTCAGCTTAAGTCATAACTATCTTTGTAGGCACACAGGGAAACTTCTTTTTTTTTTGTTTATCTCCCGGCAGGAAAATGTCAGCAAACCTTTGACCGCGATACTACCTGCTACACAACCTAATAAGAGCTCACCATGCCTCTTCCTCTTTCCCCTGACCGAATGACCAGCAGTGGGAGAGACTATTAATAACTCCAACACCTGCCTCACTCGTAACAGGGGCAGCCTCGTCAGTCACCGAGATCCCGTTTACCTTGAAAATGCATGATATAAAGGCGCAAAAATCCGTGACGTCAACTTTCTCACAACCATCATCTTTTGCATTATAGTTAGATCAACACTGGGCGATGTTATACTGCTGAATGAGTTTTAGGAGCCAGAGAGGGTTAATACGGTCACCAAAAACCCTTTCATGGTCGATATAACTCTAGTACGCTATTTAGGATAACACATAGCAGACTGAGAGAAATATGGCTCAAAAATAAAGGTACGCATCCTATACTACGACTGAAAATGACTGCCATGCGTGACTATGAACCAAGTGGCGATATTTCACGTTAAATTAGAGGCAGCATTTGTAATTACAGTGTACTTCTATAATGACCTCAAACTATAAGACTTCCGTATAACCGAGGTAAGGTGGGTCATTGATGTGAGAAAAAGTTGATAAATACTCGTAACAATGCTCATTACCATTTTAAACTCCCTCCCTCCCTCCCTATCTCTCCCTCTCTCTCTCTCTCTCTCTCTCTCTCTCTCTCTCTCTCTCTCTCTCTCTCTCTCTCTCTCTGTCCAAGTTCTCACCATTTCCACACTCCCTCGTCAATATCTTGTCACAACACCTTTCCTAACCCCCCTACACACACACACACACACACACACACACACACACACACACACACACACACACGTACCTGCCAGAGTGGTGACGCAGGTGGCCGTGTCGTCCCTGAAGGTGGGTGCCTGAGGTGGACACTGGCACTGGCACCCCGACCCCACGCTGGCCACGGCACCCCCACCTGCACACTCACACACACCGCCCGCACCACCTGAGAATAAAGAAAGGTGAAATAATTAATCAGATATGTAAACTGGTAAATAAAGTGTGAATAAAAATAAATTCATTAGATATATGGACTGATAATTAGATATAAACTGATTAAAAAGTTAGTAAAAATAAATTAATAAAAACGATAAGAAAGGTGAAGAAGTAAATTAGATATATAAACTGATGAATAAACTATGAATAAAAAAAGTAAGAAAGGTGATAATACTAATTACATATATAAAATGATAAATAAGGTGTGAATAAAATAAATGAATAAAGATAAGAGAAGGAAAGAAATTAATCAGATATATAAACTGATAAATAAAGTGTGAATAAAAATGTAATTAAAAAGAGGCAAGCATAGTGAAGAAATGAATCAGTCATATAAACTTATAAATAAAGGGTGACTAAAAAAATCTTAAATGTCAGGACCAACTGCCTAGGCCCGGGCTCCTACGCTCTTCATGGGGCAACGTAGGATTGGATGATGGATGGATGGATAAATAAAAAAAATCTATCAAGACAGGATATGTAAATGCGCATAAAGTAAATAATTATGAATAAATGGGGAACAGTTAAAAGATACCAATGAATGAAACAATAGTAAGTATAATAATGACTAAAAAAAAAAAAAACATTTACTTTCTGAATGCTTCAATTTCTCTCGGCCGAACTGAACTGTCGTGATTTTGTTTGCATTAATTATGTAGGAGCGTCAATAACAACTGATTGTTAAGCATGATGAGGTCTGTATATGTGAATCAATAACATAACTGGCAGTGGTAATATCAGTAATTGATGGTACAACTGGAGTCATAATAATAGTAGTAGTAGTAGTAGTAGTAGTAGTAATAATAATAATAATAATAATAATAATAATAATAATTAATAATAAAATAATAATAATAATAATAATAATAATAATAATAATAATAATAATAATAATGGTAGGTATTATCCAGAAACACAAGAGAAGACTCAGTACTACGACATCTTTCAACAGAGCAGCCAGTGAATACAACCCAAGGTAGCTAATATCATTTATAACAATATAATAAGAGTCAAACATTATAATTATCACCATCATCAGAACCTAAACCCCCGAAGAGCAAAACAAATTATGACGCAATAAAACGTAATGCAGGTCGAACAATTTAGCACCAGCCAGGTAGAACAGTCTTATTTGTAGGAGCCACACTCAAGCAGGGCAGGTGTGTCTTTGTAATTACCTTGCAGTTGTGGACAGGTGAGCAAACACGTGATATTCGCCGGGTTATAAATTACCGTCGCTTACTGTGAGCAGGTGGAAATGGATATGGGCTAGAGAGGTCGGGAATTTATAAGTCAGCAAAGAATGAGTTTGTTGCGCTGGGAAGGATACTCGTGTACAGTAAATATATACACATTGGATAAGTTTTAACAGCTTCTATCGTGGTCACCATCATCCTAAATCATCGTAATTTTATCCTCTTTATCATAATTAGGTTGGGAGGGTCCAAAAAGAGAACAAATTAAATACACAAAAGTGAGAGGACAAACATTTGATTGCAAAGGAAATATGGGCCACACCTCCCTTTAATCGTCAGTCAGGCCTATGAAATTCTAAAAAAAAAAGTGCAACCTTAGTCTATACAGTATATATAGTATACTGTATATATATTTATAATGTACAGTAAATAATGCTACTTTACATAAAAAGCGTTCTAAGATCAGCAAATAGCGGTTGTGGTATCTTTATGGCGCGCTATGTGGTTGTTGGACATAACTAAACCTCTTGTACCAGCAAGGCCAACACAGAGCAGAAGCCAGTCAACCCCCTCCCCCTCCCAATAATCTCCTCTCCCCTCCGCCCCCCGGCCAGCGAATCATATAAAGCAGCATCACCAGCACTCACTAAGGCTTCCATCACACAGGCCAGGTCCGCCAAGGTTAACGAGAAGCTCCATAAACTCATGTCGCCCGCCTCTGTACCTCCGACCTAGGCAATAAGCTTACATAAACATCACAAAAGGACGCCTTTATTGTCATATAGGCTCACCTGTGTCCTCGGAATAATGTAATGAAATAAGTTTTTTTTCGTGGATGACAGGTAAGCGATGGTGGGATTGCTGAGGTGATAACAATACGGGAAACTTCTCCGTAAATATCACAATAACACATGATATACACGAAGGCATTACCCACAACAAGCCCAGCAAAAGACTAAATTATGAAGAGAAAAACTACTGAACTACATTTTCATAAGTCCTTTGTTTTTTAATTGTTCAATCATTTTACTGGCACCATTTTAAGTATCATACGTAGGGGAAATTTGGTTTATTTATATTTTTATTCTCATTGCTCAGTTACAAAAGTCATGGTACGTAAAAAATATAAAGCCCTCAAAATGGGTTTTGAAAAATCGGTAAGAAACTATTGGAAAAGCAATGCAAACTAAAATATACCATGGAATGAAACAGATCACTTAATTTTGATCAGCATTCACTTTTATCCCCGGGGGAAAAAAAAAAAGCGATTCCTAGAAGAAGAGCAAGCAGTGTTACGATTGTTTATATGACCCAAATAATATGGAAATCTTATATGGTTACCGTTTTGATATGATGAAGACCTAACCAGTTTTTCGATGGCCTGAATGACGTGTACTGCCTGGTCCATGCCTTTGAGTTTCCTGTTTGTTAGTTCCTTGTTTCTGGATCCTACCTTACCTACTATTTCAGGTGAGAATTGGGGCTGAGATGATAATGATGATGATGAATCCTGTGATGATGATGATGATGATGATGATGATGTGGCGCTGATGGTGATGAAAACTGAAAATTATGACGATGATGATGATGAAATTATGATGATGAAAAGTGTGAAGCTGATAAAGAAGAAGAAGAAAAATATGGATATATGATGATATGAGACATGATATGATATTGATGATGATAATGATGATGATGATGATGATGATGATGATGACGATGATGAAGGACAACATGAAACGAGTACGTATATCAGTGAAACGAAGACACTGCCTGAGGGACACAATTCTTAAGTTAAATGCAGGTCAGACAAGCGGCCTTAGAAGTGCCTGTGGAGTGACTCGGGGGAACTGGGAGAAGAAACAGAACCATGACGTGGCCCGTGTAAAGGTTCGTCGTTTTTCTCTTCCTCGTCTTCGTCGTCGTAATCATCATCATCATGGTCACTGTCTTCGTCCTCGTCCTTGTCATTTTCATCGTCTCCGTCTTTGTCATCATCATTATCATCATCATCATCATCGTCATCATCATCATTACCATCATCATCATTTTTTTCCATTAACAAAGGAGATGAGCAGGATCGAGACAAGTGCTAAGGAGAGCTATCAACAGAGAATCCCTATGCTATTCTGGAGTTTGCAGTGAATGGATAGTGAGTGACAAAATAAAGAATTGGATAAGATCTGTGATGCGAAGAATATAATGTAATCCGAGATCAAGCCGAAATTAGTGACGTCAAGGTCGATGTAGTTCAAAATACAGTACACATATTTTGAGGTCATTCTGACAGACAGAGAGAGAGAGAGAGAGAGAGAGAGAGAGAGAGAGAGAGAGAGAGAGAGAGAGAGACGGAGTGTGAAGGACGGAAGGAAGGAAGGAAGGAAGGAAGGGAGGAATAATAAAGAAGACAATGTGGCTATACGGCACTATGGCAGATGGGAGAGGGGGGGAAATGATTATATTAAATGCATGATGTGAAAAGCAGTAAGAAAAGTGATAATACTGGACGCAGAAACAGTGGGGGAGTCACCTTGGAAATTAGTAAGCTGCGGAGGTCGAAGTAGTGAGGAAAGGAAGGGAAAAGCTGAGAAATGGAGTGTGAGAGACTGAGTAAAAGAATGTATGACAGTGAGTATTCGGGAGAAAAAGAAGAGGGAAGTCAAGAAGACCTGAGACGAGGGGTCAGGGTAGGTTATATCTGGTTAGGTTAAGTTAGGTTAGGTTAGGTTAGATGTGTGTGTGTGTGTGTGTGTGTGTGTGTGTGTGTGTGTGTGTGTGTGTGTGTACCGACGTGTGTGGGTTCTTATGTCTGCATTACTGCGAGTCTGTGTCTTTCCATGCTGGTGTTTTTCTTGTGTGACTGTGTTTGCTTTTGTATGTTTGCGTGTATTTGTGTGTATAATTTGCGAATAGGCATGAGCTTTCATTCGTGTGTACATGCTTGCTTGCGTGGGTCTGTGTCCTTGCCAATGTTTGTGTGTTAATCCCAGCGTATGTGTTCGGGTGTGAAGCCTGACATAACATGAAACCTGTGCAAGTGACCAGAGCTTCCGGGGCGACGCACGCATGGACAAGTGGTGAGTATGTTTGTGCGCGTGTGTGTGTGGGTGGGTGGGTGTTCAGTGTGTGTGTGTGTGTGTGTGTGTGTGTGTGTGTGTGTGTGTGTGTGTGTAAAGAGAGAAAGAGAGAGAGAGAGAGAGAGAGAGAGAGAGAGGAAGGGGGGGGAAGGGGGTAGAGTGGAGAGAACTTGGTCAGGCTGTTAGTGGAGGTAAGTAGGTGAGGCGCCATCTGTTGTGACCGCCGCACCACCGCACTCAGTACAACAGTTGCCATCACCGCTAGCTTTATCTCTGTCTCTGCCTCTGCTTCTTTCGTTCCTCTCTGTTCCCTCTCTGTATCTGGCTCTGCTCCTCTCTATTCTCTGTCTGTCTGTCTGTCTGTCTGTCTGTCTGTCTGTCTCTCTCTCTCTCTCTCTCTCACACACACACCTACCCCCACCACTCCACAAGCCTGTTTCCACTATCCCACACACCTACCTCCACCACCCAACATACCTGCCTTCACCAACCCACACACCTGCCCCCACCACCCTCACATACCTGCCCTCAGCCACCCTCAGTCACACACCTGCCCTCAACGCCACGCTTGTCTCGACCTCCACACACCTGCCTGTACGACCTATACACACTTGCCTCCACCACCCTCACATGCCTGCCCCCACCACTCCACACATCTGCCTTCACCACCCCTCACACCTGCCTCCACCACCCCACACACCTGCCCCCATCACCCCACACACCTGCCCTCACATACTTAACAGTTCCCTTCGACACATGTGGCAGGGAGTCCGCTAGATGACGAGGCAG
>NC_137031.1:43012750-43090250 GCF_032717465.1 Coenobita brevimanus | reverse complement strand
TGAGTAAGGGTGTGGATAGGGGTTGGGAGTTTAATCAGATAGCATCCCTCCCCTGTGGGCATGAATGAGTTACGGGGAAGATTAGTTAGCATATACGTGCTGGGGAAGATGTAGGTGGAGCGTGTGGAGATTCTAGACTGTGGGTGGAGAGTGTGGGGATCCTAATCTGTGGGTGGAGAGTGTGGGGATCCTAGAGTGTGGGTTTGGGTGTGGAACTGTGGATACTGAATTGTAGGTGTGGGGGGTTCCGTTTGATATACAGTAGTTCTCCTTGGGGTAAGAAAATGGAACCACGAAGGGGAAACTCGTGTAGATATTCAAAGTCCCCCGCAAACGAGTCTTCTTTTTCTTAAGTGGGCGTGCGAGGATGACGTAGAGAGGGATTTGATGGTGTGGGCGTGGGCGTGGGTACTGGAGCGTGGGTGTGGGTTGAGGGTAGCAATTCTGGTAGCCTGGCGCGTCTGTGTGGGCGAGAAAAAAAGGAACTGTTACTTTCTTTGAGGCAAGGAACGTTAATTGTTGTCGGGCTGAGAGAGAGAGAGAGAGAGAGAGAGAGAGAGAGAGAGAGAGAGAGAGAGAGAGAACTTGAACAAAATATTATCAGATACCAGAAACGATAATGTTAAAAAATGAGGAGCTGAGAAAATAGAATAAAATTGTATGATTAATATTGTTCCTATTATTATTATTATTATTATTATTATTATTATTATTCACAAAGTAGTGTGTAAAGAAGGCATTACTACATTTCTCACTGCCACACCTCATACTATCACACCTCACCCTACCGCACCTGACACTAACATACCTCACACTCAGCAGCTCACATTTACACCTCACACTGCCACCACACATCACACTGCTACACCTCACACTGCCACCACACCACACACTGCCACCACACATCGCACTACTACACCACACACTGCCACACTTCCCGTCTGCTATTGTTTTTGTCTAACTCCCAATATCATTATCATTACTGTAATTAAGGGAAGTATGAGGATGATTTCTTTGGCATTCTCTCTCTCTCTCTCTCTCTCTCTCTCTCTCTCTCTCTCTCTCTCTCTCTCCCTCCCTCCCTCCCCCCCGTCCCTCCCTCTCCTCCCCTCCGGCTATGCCCAGTCAGTTCAATGCCCCCCACGCTTACAAGGAGTGGGGAAGGGGAAGGGGGGAGAGAAAGGAGAGAGGGGGACGGAGGGGAGAGATAGGATAGGAAAAGGGAAGGGGAGAGATAGAAGAGCAGAGGGGGAGAGGGGAGAGGAAAGGGAGAGGATAGGAAGGGAGGGGAGAGATAGAAAAGAGAAAGAGGAAGGGAGAGATAGGTGAGAGAGAGAGAGAGAGAGAGAGAGAGAGAGAGAGAGAGAGAGAGACTGGGGATGGGTGATATCATGGCTCTGGGTGATATAGCAGAGAGGAGGGGGAGGGGAGAGATTGGAGGGGTGAGCGGATTGGGAGGGGAGAGATAAGGGGGGAGGGGGAGGGAAGAGATAGGGGGAGGGGGAGGGGAGAGATAGGGGGAGGGGGAGGGGAGAGAGGGGAGAGGGGAGGGGAGAGAGGGGAGGAGAGGGGAGGAGGAGGGGAGAGATAGGAGAAGGGAGGAGAGGATAAGGTGAAAAAAATAAAGGAGAGAGGAGGGGAAGAGGAGAGATAGGAGAGGCGAGAGGAGGGGGTACTGGGAGAGAGGACGGAAGAGGGAAGTAGGGAGAGGAGGGGAGGGACGGAGAGAAAGGAAAGAGGAAAGGTAGTGGAGGAGGGGAGGGGGGGAAGGCAGTGAGAGAAGGAAGGAAGAAAAGAGAGCAAGAAGGAAGGAGGAGGGGGAGAGATGGAGGTCAGATAAGGGAAGGCAAGGGGAGCCAATGATAACTACAAAAAAATCTACAGATAAAAAAAACTATCCATTCTTATCATGAATAATCTAAAGCTAATTTTCTACAGTAGCCAATCGTAACCAAAAAAAAACAAAACAAAAATAAAACAGAGACAACACGAGATTTAGCGCTGCTCTGGTGGTAATTACAGTTTATAGAAAAAAGAAAAAAGAAAGAAAAAAGGCTGGCTCACTCTCAGGTTCTAATTGAGCGCACGGGAGATGGGTTCAGAAGTTTGTGGTGAGCGAGCCTTTCTGAACCGAACAATTAGATCAGAAGGCGATAGGTGAACGAAGACAAAGGCAGACTGAAAGGAAGAAGCATGTTAATTTCAAGGATTCTGAGGGTCATTTTTATCGTCATCATCATTATCATCATCATCGCTATCATCATCGTCACCATCATCATCGTCGCTATCATTATCATCATTATCACTACAATTATTCTCATCATCCTCGTCACCACCACCACCACCACCATCATCATCATCATCATCATCATCATCATGATTATCACAGTCTCACCATCATCATCATCACTATCATCACAGTCTCACCATCACCACCATCATCATCATCATCATCTTCACCCTATTATCCACTACTTCAGGGTACCAGTTTGAACTGTGAGAACTTTTAGCAATGCATTTTCGTAGCCACAGGAGTCACCCCTTCTTTCTTATCCTTACTATCTTCATTACTATCTTCTGCTGTTTCATTACTGCTTACTTCCCTATTATCTCTGCTTCTTTATATGTGTTTCTCGTCATTAATGCTTTGTGTTTTTCTCTCTGCAGCCAGTGTCAGTATTATCTCTGTCTCTGTTTCTGCCTCCGTCTCTCTAAATGTCTGTCCACCATCTATCTATTTATCTACTTCTTTACCCTTTCCTCCTTCCTCTTCTCTTCCTCGCCACTTTCCCTACACCAAGAGAAGCCCTCACCCCTTACTTATCCCCCCTTAAACCCCTCCACCACCCCCTATTTACCCCCTTCCCCCCCCTCTGTAAACACACACCTCACAGACCCCCCCCCTCCTCAGGGAAGGCGCTCAGGGGGACAGTTCGGCTCTCTGCAAACCTCGGATCCACAAAACAAATACAAATCCCAGGGTGGCAAATTGGAGGTTTCGACGTGGAGACACAAACTCGGATTTTTTTGCCTTTTTTAAGTTTGAGAGAGAGAGAGAGAGAGAGAGAGAGAGAGAGAGAGAGAGAGAGAGAGAATGCTTAAAACGTAAATCTGTTTGAAAATATAGTGATGTTTTATTTTGTTACTTCCCTATAAAAATACTGGCATTTTTTTTCCTCATTAGATTTTGAATTATAAGTTAGTAGAGGATTCACACTGGAGTGCGTAAGTGGTGAGGGGGTGGTTTTTGATGGAGATAGTGTGGATGTAGATGGGTGAGTGCATGTGGGTGTAGGTGATGGGAGAGTAGATGGGTGAAGATGATGGGGATTGTAAGTGGGTGTGGCTGGTTGATGATGCATGTGGGTGTGTGTGGGTGGGTGTGGGTGGGAGGTGAATGTAGGTCGTTATAACTGGGATAGATGTACAATGGTGTGTGGATAGGCGTAGGTAAATTTAAGTTGGAAGAGGATGGGTAATAACTAGGTGGGTGTTGGTGGTAGGTGGGCGTAGGTGGTAGGTGGGTGTAGGTGTCTGGTTCGTGATGCAGGTGGGTATAGGTATGGCGTAGGTGTAAGTAGTAGTTGCCTACAGGTGGCTGGGTAATGAGGCAGGTGGGTTTAGGCAGTGGTGAGTGGGAGGATGTGGGTGGGAGGTGCGAGGAGGATGTGGAGAGTGAATGTGGTGGCGAGGGGAGTGAAAGAAATGACGAGGTGGTTGGGAAAGAGGTGGGTGTGGATGGATGTGGAAGAAGAGCAGATGTGGTAATACACGTGGAAATAAAGTGGATGTGGTTGACAGATGTAGTGGATAGCTGTGGACAGACGCAATGAACAGATGTAGAATAAGGGTGGAATGTGGTAGGGAATGTGTGATAGCAGTGAGGAAGGCAATTGTGGGATGAGGAAGCGTATGGATGAATAAGGTAACTAAGACAATTGTGAATAAGCTTAGAGAAAACAAACACACACACACACAAACACACACACACACACACACACACACACATATGGTATTCTAGGATGTGATCTCTGCCCCTTCAGTGTGGTCCAGTGGTGGAGGTCTGTTCTGGCATTTGATGGACCCGGGCTCGAATCCTGAGAAGTGTAATTTAAAAATGAATGTGGGGAGGTGCGAATGAGCATCTGGTGACTGAATGTGTAGTATGAGTGAATGTGAAACCGTCGTCAGGTGGGTAGGTGAGGGTATTAATAACGTGTTGAATGTGGGCGAGAAACTGAGGACGGAATGTGTGGGTGTGGATATAGATGTGGATGTATATGAGATTTAAGTGTGGACGTGGAGATGAGACTGATTGTGTGGGTGAGGGTGAAGCTGTAGATGAGATAGTGAGTGGGTGTAGACGTAGAAGCGACAGTATGTGGATGTGTATGTAGATGAGACAGTGGGTGGGTGTGGATATACAGTAGATGAGACTGAGTGTGTGGTTATGAAGGTGGATGACTACTGGATTTACACTTGAGAAGGAACCAAAAAGCCTACAAAGATCTTCCATTTATAAAGCTGATCAAAGAAAGACCAGCTCAAGATTAAATAGATTGGCAATGGATAAATAAATCTAGCTGAACACTGATTCCATCTCTTTCCCTACGAGAGACCGTTCCTTCGCTGAATAATATAGTTTGAAGGCAGCAAAAATAAATAAAAAAGAAAGAAAACTCAGGAGTTATCGTGCTGAAGGGGCCAAAAGTCAGAGGTCACTGGCAAACGGAAGACAGGAGGAAAATTTTACCCAGAGTCAATCAGTTGTGTACATGAAGGAAGGAGAGTGACGGATAACACCTGCAATAGAGAGGTAGAAAGAAAATGGGGTGAGTGTGTGTGGAGAAAATGGATGGTACGCCCCAGCCATATTACTGTGAATTTGTTTTGGTAGGATATGTGTTAGTGTCCGTGTGTGTGTGTGTGTGTGTGTGAGAGAGAGAGATGATGAAGGTAGTGTGATGTGTGGGTGTAGGTGTGGTTGTAGGTATGACTGGTGTGGGAGGATGGGCGTGAGGTCCCCACCCTATGCCTCCACCCGTGACAAAACTGTTAACTGAGTCCAAACATTGAGTAACCTGCCTCCCTCCCACCTTCTCACCCTTCTCGGCCTGCTTCCTGTTTTCTCCCCGTTACCCCTCTCCACCACTACCACAACAACAACCACACCACACTACTACTACTTGTACCACCACCACCACCAACAACAACAACAATAACAACACCATCACTAACACAAGGATCATCACCACCATTTCCCACACCACCATCATCACCACCATCACCACCACCACCACCACTAACAACAACAACATCACCGCCTCCTCCCTGACCGTACCGTCCCAAAGCCTCACTTCGTTTCATTCACTTTCGTTCAGACTTACAGAGGGTCTTGGGGTCGTGGGTCGAAAGGGGACGAAAGTAAAAGAAACAAGGTGATTTTCTCTCTCTCTCTCTCTCTCTCTCTCTCTCTCCCTAAAGAATAACTAACGTACCACCAAGTAATTTATTTCTCTTTCCTGTTGTGCTCAATGGGAAACTCATTTCAAACAAGAAACTTATTAAGGTCGCTAGTAGCCTAAATTCTGACCACATGAGTAAATCTGTACGAGACTAAATTCCTCAGCTGAGAGTAAAGTCAGACAATGAGAGCAAATTCTTGGAGTAAATTCTGAACACGATTTTTTTTTTATTTTTGAAGAGTGTGATCAATAGCAAAAAGTACGTTTCAGTAAGTATTAAAAATAAATAAATAAAAATATAACAACTTATGGAAATAAAATGCGTTTGCGTAAATTCCGAGTATTAGAAGAAATACTTTTTTTTTTCCTCTCTCATCAACAGAGCAGAAACAAAACATCACTTTATTTTTCGGTCACTCGATCATACACCGAATCCATCCTTCCATCCATCCATCCATTCATCCATCCATCGGTTCATCCATCCATCCATCCATCCATCGGTTCATCCATCCATCCATCCATCCATCGGTTCATCCATCCAACCATCCATCCATCGGTTCATCCATCCATCCACCTATCCATGTATCCATCCACCCATCTATTCTTTTACTGCCCTATCAGACGCGAAGGGCCCGGGGCTAAGCAATTTAGTCCAGACCTTTAGAGCTAAGGTGACCAGCCATTCGTTTTACTGTGACATTATGTGAGCAATAAATCCCAAACTTCCCGTGGATGTGAACTCTGATTGGCCAGTATTCTCGTTGATTGAGGGAGCTCCATAACACCTCCTCCTTTGCGATTTATTTTGCTTATTACTCGTTGTTGTCCTCTTCTGTGATATTTAACTTATTTTAATCATCATACTCTTCATAAATGACGTGCAACATTAAATCAACCAGCCCGAACCAAAAATTAATCGCTAAGGAAACGGTGCTAAGGAGAATGCCTGAGTAACGAGAAAATGGGCCATGGCTGCATCCCATTAAAGCGCCTTAACCCACTAGTCCGCCAGACATCAACTCGTTATTGAAATGACAACCACCTACCGTAGTAAATAGTTTTCCGGTATAGAGTCCCCTACAGCCTTGCACTACATGGAGAAAATGGATGATGGTCATCCTTTAATTATATCAAGAACAAAAGATCGAACACCGAATACTTGTGCAAATTCCGAAAATTAAACGGTAAACTCCGAACCAATTTTTTTTAGTAATGACGCATCACTGAAACTAAATAGTCCATAACCAATTTAGTTTCAATTATACGTAAATACTAAAACAGGAAAAGAAGAGAGACGAGAACAGAAAGACAGAACCAGATAGCGAAAGCAGAGAGAGACAGGTGCAGGCAGGAAGAGAACACAAGCAAGGTCCGAACACAACGTCTTGAGAGTTCCAGGAAGTGTTCAGTCCGGTTCCTTAATAAGAGAGTAGAAGCTAGTTGAGGCTGCAAGGACTCTCTCCCTCCCTCTCCCTCTCCCTCTCACAACCGGAGGGGAGAGAGTTCACTTCTCCGTATCTCGTTCACTTTTGTAGATTTATAAGTATTTTATTTAAACTAAAAACAAATTAGACTATACATGTTTCAGTGCTCTATTTTCCCCCCTCTATCCCCCCCTTCCTCTCTCTCTCTCTCTCTCTCTCTCTCTCTCTCTCTAATTACCGGGTTTACGATGGCTGTTAGCTCTACGGGTGCCAGGCTGCGGGTTGTCGTGAGGTTTACCTTCTGTAGTCTACCGCTGGTTTACTATTTACCTCAACCCCTTCATTACGAGACCCGACACCGAAAGACCCACAGAAATAGGGACCTGGATGTTTAACTTGACGGTTGTATGGCGTTGCCTAGTAGAGTATGTGGGAAAAATAGAAATCAGAATATAACAGTAAGGAAATGTGAGTGAATTTTATTGGAAAATCGTGAGAGGAGAAACGAGAAAGGGAAAATGTAGGTGGAGAGAGGGAGAGAGAGAGAGAGAGAGAGAGAGAGAGAGAGAGAGAGAGAGAGAAATGTAATAGCATTAGAATGTGGTGGTGTCAGAAAAAGAATGGAAACTCTAAGACAATGAGAAAACAAGGGAGAAAGCAAGGAAGTAGGAGAGAGAGAGAAAATAAGGAAGTGAGAGAGAGAAAGAACGGTCAATTGAGTGAGTGAGAATTTAAAGGAGTAAGGGAACGAGAAATAGAGTGAGAGATTGAGAAGGCCAGAGTGAAAGTGAGAGAGAGAGAGAGAGTGAGGGAGGCAGAGGGTGAGAAAAAGAGAGAGTGAGGGTGTGAGAAGAGTATGAGAAAGTGAGTGAGAGGATGTAAGACAGTGAGAAAGCCAGAGTGAGAGAGTATCTTTGAGGGATAACGGGGATTGACGTTACCCCCCCACTCCCCCCTCCCTTCAACCCACCTCCCACTCCCTACCTTGTCATTTCTTCTCCAACCTCACCTTGATCCATCCCCCCTTCCACCACACCTACTCCATCCACATCTTACCTCTCACCACCTTCGTTCCGACCTCACCTAACCCATCCACACCCAGCCTCTACACTCACTCTACCCCTATCCCAATCCACCGCACTATCCTAATCCACTCACACCCATTCTTCCACCCATACCCTCCCCACCTCCACCCTCTCATTTCCACCTCATCCTAAACCACCTCCACTCGACTTAACCCCATCCTTACCCCAGCCCTACCCCATTACCACACTTACACAGCTCCAACCCCATCCAACCCCATTCTAACTCCCTTCTCTCATAACACTACCCCACTCTCCAACTCTATTCCCCGACTCCCCCTCTTCATCCTTCCACTCCCCCTATCTTCCGTCTTCCCACTCCCCCTCCTTCCCCCCTCCCCTTCTGATACTTACTCCCTTCTCTCCCCTCCCCTCCCTCCACTCATTTCCACCTCCCCCACTCCCCACTTCATCTCACCCTCGAGGAAAGTTCGACTGGTGACACTTCGGCGTCCACGAGCGATTTAGACAGGAGCAGAATGTCATGAGAGAGAGAGAGAGAGAGAGAGAGAGAGAGAGAGAGAGAGTTTTGAAAGGCAAATGAAGATGTATGGTCGCTGGACAAAAGGGTGTGTGTGTGTGTGTGTGTGCGGAACTGTAAATGGCATGTGTTTATGGGTGTGTGTGTGTGTATTTATCGGTGTATGTGTACACGTGTGTGTGTGTGTGTGTGTGTGTGTGTGTGTGTGTGTGTGTGTGTGTGTGTGTGTGTGTGTGTGTGTGTACATTTTTCTGCGGGTATGTGCGTCTATATTAGTGAAAAGGTTAATTAATCTTCCATGCTATTTTCTCAGTAGCACAAGACGATTTTATCTATTTTTCCTTTTTCTTTTTTTTTTTTAGGGGGTACGGTGACCTCATACTGACGAGATACATGGAGTTTTTTTCTAACCCCTTCACCACAAGAAGCCTCTAACAACTGAAAAGAAAAAAAAAGACCTGGAAGAAGCGAAAATAAAACACAATAGGGTAATCAGACTGAAAATCAAAATTGCTAACATTGCTCGTAACCCCTCCTCCTCCCCCCCAAAAAAAAAGATTTGACGCTACCCTGAAATAAAAATCGAAGTACGTGTATTAAGGGCAAAAACATTAACCCCAGATCTCCCTAAAGCTGAAGGAAATCGTCTGGAGGAAGCGTAAACCCCTCCAGTCCAAGTACGTCTCATGTTTTATTCTGGATATTCTGTTCAGTTCTGGGGACATGGTTCGTGACGGGAGGGTTAATGAGAAAAATCAGCTGAATAAAACCGTCTGAAAATAACGAGAAATAAGCCCAAAATAGGACACAGATTGAAGGGTTGATTAAGGCAGAGAACTCCTAATCCACTGAGCCTAGGGTGGTGTCTCAGGCTGACTAAAATCGTCCGGAAGTTAAAGGAATGCAGTGAAACATACGGTACGCTACCTTGTCCGGATATTACAGGTAGGATGAAAAATTGGTACACGAAGCAATCAAGGCAGCCCGTTACCTGTGTGTGTGTGTGTGTGTGTGTGTGTGTGTGTGTGTGTGTGTTGACGAGCATGAGTGAGTTAATGTGTGTGGTTTTATGTGTTTTTGTGTGACTGTAATTTTGGATTGTGTAAGTAATATGCGTGTGTGTGTGTGTGTGTGTGTGTGTGTGTGTGTGTGTGTGTGTGTGTGTGTGTGTGTGTGTATTAATTTTCTCTTGAGCTAAGGTTAACGAAGTAGTTGGCGAGTTAGGAGGGAGAAGAAAGGAAGGTGTGGGTGTAAAAAGGTGTACATAGAGGGCAAAATGTTGAAAGGTGTGGGCGGGCCGGCAGGTGTGTAGAGGAACCTGAGAGGCAGGTGTATGGAAAAAGGGAGGAAAAGGGAACAATGTGGGACAGGTGTTGCCCAGGTGAGTGAAGGAAGGCAAACACAGGTGGGAGAGAGGAAGGTGGTTTGTTAATTAAGGGCAGGTGGGTGAAGACAGGGAAGGTGGTAAGCAGGGTGAGGGTACGTGAGTTTGTGGTGTGTGTGTGTGTGTGTGTGTGTGTGTGTGTGTGTGTGTGTGTGTGTGTGTGTGTGTGTGTGTGTGTGTGTGTGTGTGTGTGTGTGTGTGTGTGTGTGTGTGTGTGTGTGTGTGTGTGTGTGTGTGTGTGTGTGTATGTGTGTGTGTGTGTGTGTGTGTGTGTGTGTGTGTGTGTGTGTGTGTGTGTGTGTGTGTGTGTGTGTGTGTGTGTGTGTGTGTGTGTGTGTGTGTGTGTGTGTGTGTGTGTGTGTGTGTGTGTGTGTGTGTGTGTGTGTGTGTGTGCAATATGAGATCAGTGTAAGGTAGCCCCAAACAAACATTCCACTTACCACAACTCCACTTCCCTGGCCCCTTTCTTTTAACAATTTCGCCTCCCATCCCCCATCTACCCCTATTTCTCTGCCTCCTCCTCCCCTCCGTCTTTATTGTCCCCCTCTCAGCGTGATCCAGGCC
This sequence comes from Coenobita brevimanus, assembly GCF_032717465.1. NCBI lineage: Eukaryota > Metazoa > Arthropoda > Malacostraca > Decapoda > Coenobitidae > Coenobita > Coenobita brevimanus. The sequence goes on along the minus strand of NC_137031.1, from coordinate 43,079,850 downwards.
CTTCGTCCCCTCAGGCTGAAGTAGATTAACGCCTTTGTCGAGTTCATTAGGCTGAGTTGTGCTAGTTAACCGTGGTAGGCGGAAGGGAAGCCATGTTTTAAGCTGTGTTTAGCTGTTGGTAGGTAGCCTAAATTACGTTTGTTATAATTAGCTTGGGGGAGATTAGACTAAATTGGATTAGCTTATGTTCGACTGGATTAGGTTTGGTTAGGCTGAGCTAGTTTATTATTATTATTATTATTATTATTGTTGTTGTTGTTGTTGTTGTTATTTATTTATATATTTATTTACCCCCCAAAAAAATAGTCTCCGAGGAACTAAGGAAAATCGCCCGGTGGTAACAGATACAAAAGAGAGAAGACGTCACTGTACCGAAAGGAAAAAAGACCTTCACAAATCCAGCCATATTCTTCCTTAAGGCACTCTGTTTTCCGCCTCCTTCACGTACCTCCCTCTCTTCCTATCACTGCACCAGGATACTTAGCCTCTTTAGTATTGATCAATTATTACGATTAAAGTAAGGAGAAACTTTTTATTTTTAATGAAGAGGGTTAAATATTGCCTTCATTAGCTCTATCACTGTTAGGGTGTTAAAAAATAAGTCTGTAGAGAGCACGAAAGAAAGAAAAACCACGTCCTCGGGTGAAGGGGTTAAAATCTGCCACCAACTCAAGTATTTCATCACTAACTCCCACTCTGATTACATCCCAGCTCACCTTCTCTCTCCACAAATATCACTATGTAATTTTCTACGTTCACTCTCAGACACACATTCGCTCATCAACACTTCCAAAACCCCTGATCCACTTACAGGATTTCCAAATGCTGGCAAGCGGATGAGTAAAATCGTCCGGCAATGGCAAGCGTTTAGCCTTCTCTCACAAAAATCATCAGTTTACTGTTATTTATGGCCACCCTCAGAAATATTCGCTAATTATCCCCAAACACACACACACACACAAGAAAAAAAATATGAGAGTTTCGTCTGGTAGTAATAAACAATCGATGTAACAGATTTCGCAGTCGTAATTTATCTCATTATATCCAAACTCATCACTAAGGCCATCATTTACCTTTCCTCTCAGACACGCTTGCTCAAAAACACCTCAAAAATTTCTAGCTCGGTTAAGGGAAATTGCAACAGAGAACTTCACCGCTGCCACACTTGTCCACACCAGGAGGGAAAAAACAGTTACTTCGGTGTTCTTGACCCACAGGAAGTTCAGCCAGAAGGAGTGGGCCGTGAATGCAAAGGCGAGGGGAGGGATGGGGGAAGACAGTGGGGTGGCAACTGCATACAAAGGGGGGAGGAGGGAAGGAAGGAGGGAGAGAAAGAGGGAGGAGGGGGTAGCCAGTGAATGCAATGTGGGGGAAGGTGGTCAGTGAATGCAAAAATTGGGGGAGAGGGAGGGAAGACAAAGGGGTGGTCAGTGAGTTCAAAGGAGTGGAGGGGGAAGGGGGAGGAGAAACAGAGGGAATGGTTAGGAATACAAAGGGGGAAAGAGGTCAGTGAATACAACGAGCTAGGGGAAGGGGAGACAGAGGGAGTGGTACGTGAATACAAAGGGGGGAATGGGGAGGTGGACAGAGGGAGTGGTCAGTGAATGCAAAGTGGGTAAGGGGGACTTAGAGACAGCTTTAATGTCTCGGTGGGATGGGGTGGTTTGGCTTTTAATTTTTTTAAATTGATCTTTTCTAAATTATTATACTGTCGACTGAGTTTACTGGTATTAAATAAAGGTCAGACAAGTGAAAACGAAAATCAACATTTATTCATTTCGAGAAAACTTGAATACATTTGTTTCAGTCTCTTTTATCTGTCTATTCATCCGTCCATCTATCAATCTGTCTGTCTATCCGTTTAACTATCCATCTACCTATCCACCTATTTTCAGACGCCTAATCCCAGAGTTCATCCAGAATGCCCCTAATAACCACACCACTCCGTTCCTTTATCAGCATTCATCTCCACTCCCTCCTGCCAATTCAAGCTGCTCTTCCTCATGTACTCCTCCATTCCTCAGTTCTTTATGTCAGCAAATTTCATACAGCTGGGGGAAATTTAAGCAGTCAGAGTTAATTTCTAAATCAAACTCGGCGGGAAAACACGGAAAAAATGTCAGCGTACCTCCAGCTGTAGAGGTAGGCCAAGGTGCATCTCATTATGCATTCTGACGAGGTGTGCATAGTTGTCTGTCTTTCCATACCTGGTTCGTCTTTTACCTGCAGCATCCTCACTTCTAATTATCTCTTCCGCTGTCATCTCTCTCTCTCGTCATGACCTACCTATCTCATTCAGAATAGTTTAGTCCTCTAGCGGTGAAAGGTTTAAAGAATATTTACATCTAATCCTAAAACTTCAAAGAGTCTCCTAAGCTGAGTAAAATCGTCTGGGGATACAAAGAAAATGAAAAAAATCTCTTGAAATGGTTATGTTTCCTGATGAGATGTTTATACCTGTCCAACCCTTGCAGGCCTAATTAATTACACGTGTTAAATGAGCAGGTGATGTTTTTGAGGTGAGGCCAAGGTAGATTTAACCATGATCAAGCTTGTTTACGAAGTTATTATGTGCTTCAGTGATGAGTAAATGAAGGTGTGTGTGTGTGTGTGTGTGTGTGTGTGTGTGTGTGTGTGTGTGTGTGTGTGTGTGTGTGTGTGTACGAATAATTGGGTCTGTGAACTTCAGGCAAGAATTGTGAAGACCTGAATGATGAGAGTTTGGACGCATGACCCATTTCCTGGCCACTCTGCTTGATAGTGTGATAGTAATGATGATGATGATGATGACGATGATGATATAGTGATGATGATGATGATGATGATGATGATGGTGGTGGTGGTGGTGGGGGTGGGGGTGATGGCGACTCTTGTTATTATTATTATTATTATTATTACTATTATATTTTAGATTTATTTAAGTAGTCAATGTACACTTCCTTGGCATTATGAAAACTGTTGGCCAAGAGCTTTGTCCTCCACAGATGTCATGGATACCCTTGTTGACTAGGTGTTTATAAGCAGTTAGTGGTATTCCTAAGCTAAACATAACTCGTGGAAAACAAGGTGGTTAGCAGGAGAGTGTGAAGCTATTCTTATGTAAAACGATGCCCTTCACTGCACACGCTTCATTCAACATCCTAAAAGTAGCTATCATCATCATCGTCATCATCATTATCATCGTTATCGTTATCGTTATCATTATCATCATAATAGTCATCATCCCCATTATTATTATTATTATTATTATTATTATCACCATCATCATCATCATCATCATTACCTAGGATCATATAATCGTCCGGAGATAAGAGTCAGAAGGACGTCCCCGAAGTGAAGAGGCTAACCCGTGACGAACTCTCCTAACCTGAGGGGGTGATGGGGAGGGGGAAGTGTGTCAGAGAAGGGATGGGGGTCTCTCTCTCTCTCTCTCTCTCTCTCATCTTCCTTTGCTTTCCTACGTCCACCATCATCTGCCTACACACTCTTCTTCCCTTTCTTATCTCAGCCTACCCCTTCTTTCTCTTTTCTCACCTCCTTTTTTTTCTTCTCATCTTTTACTTCTTTCTTCCTTTCTTCCATCTTCTTTTCCTTCCTTATCTTCACCACGTCTCTTGTTCCTTCTTTCCTCCCTGTATCATCTCCTCTTACTTTTCATTTATAATTCCTGCGTCCTCTCCTTTAACACGTCTTTTTTCCTGTTCAGTCTCATCTTTTTCGTTCCATTTTCTCCTCTTCCTCTTATTTCCTTCACTAATCCCTATCATCATATCCTTCTCTTTCTCCCCTTGTTTCTCATTTTCATTTTCCTCTTTCCCTTCTTCTTTTCCTCTTCTTCCCTTCTTCTCTACCTCTTCTTCCCCTCTTCTCTTCTTCTCTTCCTGTTCTTCCCTTCCTCGTCTTCCTTCTTTCTCTTCCTATTCCCTTCCGACTCACCTCGTGAACTCCTTTGTTTTCCCCATTCTCCTCTCCTCTTTTCCTCTCATCTCTAAGTATGTATTTCGTCTTCCTACCCTCTCTCCTTCCTCTTTATTCCTCCCCGTCCTCCTTTCTCTCTGTACCCCCACCTTTCTTCCTCCTATCTTCCAGTATCCCGTTCCTCTTTCTTTAAATTTCTCAGTCCTCCTCTTCCTCTCCATCCACCCCTACCCCTCCGTTCTCCCCAGTCCTCCACCACCCTCACCCTCCTCTTTTTCTCTCCCTCCGACCCTGGTTTCACAGTACAAAACAGTCCCGTTACCTAAACCTACTGAGGCTCGGTATTGATCTGGCTCTGGGATATGTAAGGAGAAAATTTAGCTAGATTACTTAGGGCTAGACTGAGTTAGATTTAGTTGTTTTGGGTTAGATTAGGTTAAATTAGCTCAAGTTAGGAAAGGATGTAGTGGCTAAGGTATTGTTAGGTTAGCTGGGTCAGGCTGAAATGATCTGAGTTAGACTATTATTTTATCCCATTTCGACTCTCTCTCTCTCTCTCTCTCTCCTTTCACAAACGACCGAGGCGACACACAACCGCAGTCTCCCTACCACATCCATCACTCAACCAGGCGTAACCTCTATTCATACGCAGGCCGAATATGTGCGTAAAACAACTTGAGAGAGAGAGAGAGAGAAAGAGAGAGAGAGAGAGAGAGAGAGAGAGAGAGAGAGAGAGAGAGCGAGACTTCATTGCAGTTTACAGTACATTGCAATGTTCCATGCAGCTACGCGTCACAGGATGCGGTATCAAGCAATAGATAGATAGATAGATAAATAGGCAGATAAACAGGTAGGCAGGTAGACAAGTTGATAGATAGATAGATATAAAAATAGACAGATAGATATGCAGCGATGATAACTGCTTGATAAATAAATCTTGTATATCTTAAAGAAGCTAGTTCCTCAGCCCTTCTCTAAGAGGTCTTCATCAAGCATAATAAAATTTCTTGTATTAACTATTATAGACAGTGAGTAACCTCTTCACTACGAGAGCCTTCCCCTACACTGAATCTAATCGTCTGGCTGCAGAGGGAGAATTAAATAACAAATAAAGAGGTCATTTATTTAAGGAGGTCAGTAGAGGCGATTTCCATGCCCAACAGTACAAGAAATTTCCCTTAAGCTGAAAAAAAAGCATTGAACCGTAAACAGAATAAATAAAAGAGAGACGTCGTTACGGGAGATTGGAAATAGCCTCTGGATAGATGACTTGACAATCTGATTTGTATGGATGGATGTCGAGGGGAAGGTATGGATGGTGTGGTGGGGGAGTAGAGAGGATGAAGGACTGGAAGGATGAATGGATGATTTGCCGGACGTCTACAATAACAATATGCTAATGATGGTGAATGGTGGTGATGGTGGTGGTGGTGATAGTGAGGGTGTAGGTGACTGTGATGCTGTGAGGGTGATATTCATGGTTATGGTGACGGTGAAGGTGATTGTTAAGATGGTGATGACCGTGGCGATGGTGATGCTGACGGTGAGTGATTGGCCTAAATAAAAAGCTGACGGCGCAACACCCAGGGTTATACGTTGATGGTGAGAGTGACGATGACAGAGACGGGAGATGGTGATATTATGATGATAGTGATGATAATGGTGATGGTGATAGTGGTAATGATAATGTTGGTGATGGTGCTGACGAATAAGGTGTAAATTAACAGAAGGTGTCCCCCCCAAAGAAGCAAAATTGTCTGGAGGATATAAAAAGAGAAGTGAAGGGGGTCAGGGCAACACTGCTACAATAGGTGAAAGGTTTGGCTGCTAAATTTTGACCATCGGTCCGTCAGTCAGTGAAGAGCAATGCGTATTTGGAAAAGCTATTAAGGTAAGAGTACACACACACACACACACACACACACACACACACACACACACACACACACCTGACTCCTGTGCCCTGCCTCCCGATAAGCCTGTGTGCCAAAGCCATTCATAAATTTAAAGAAAGATATAATAAATTCATAAAAGACGATGCATTAGGGCTCTGACTCAATCCTGTAAACATGCACTTGGTAAGAAGAAAAACTGGAGGAAATAATAATGAAGACAGAGAATGGGGGGACACTGGTTAGGGGTAAAGGCACAAGGAGGAAGAAAAGGAAGAGGCTGAAGAATGCAAGGAGAAGTAAGAAGAGTTTGAATCAAATAGAAGAAAGAAATGGTGGAGTACAAGGAGAAAGATGAAGGAAGAAGGTGAAAGAAGAAGAGAATGAATTATATAAACATACAGAAAAAGAAACAGAGACAGAGACAGGCAGAGACAGAAAGAGAGAGAGAGAGAGAGAGAGAGAGTCCTTGGCTGGGGCACTTCTAAACACATACTCCATCTTGTTTACCAGTCACTCTAGCCACTCACCACCAGAGGGCAGGTATGGCGCTCAGCAAGACTCGAGAGGGAGGAAAACATTAATAACATGCCTACTGGAGAGCTTATATGGCGGAAGGGAAGGAAGAGAGGGAGAGAGGAGGAAGAGGAGAGGGGAGAAGAGAGGAAAGAGGAGGAAGGAGGGAGAGGGACGACAAAGGAAGAGGGAAAGAGGAATTAGTAAAGGGAAACTGCAACAAAGCCTGAGAGAAATGGTATTGGGCTAGTAACAAAAGTATATGCTGATTCTCTCTCTCTCTCTCTCTCTCTCTGAGCACGAGCGTAACAACAACAGTAGGAGAGTTATATGCCAATCTTCCTCCCGCCACCTACTCATCTCCAGCCCTTTACCACCCCCCCGCACTTAAGCTTTCCCCCACTCTCTCTCTCTCTCTCTCTCTCTCTCTCTCTCTCAGCACTCCAGGGGCCAGACCACAGAGCGGAGATAACTTGAGCACTCCCTGATTACGCACTAAAGAAGTTTCCCTCCAGACTTTCCTTCTCCCCTCCTTCCCTCCGTCCCTTTCTCAGTTTTTTTCCCTCCCTCCCTTCACTTCCTTCGCTCCTTCCCTTCCACTAAATTATTTTCCCTACTCCCAGTGCCTTCCCTTCCCTGCCTGTGTCCCAGTTTTCACGTCATCATTTCATTCCTTCATTCCCTCCAACTCATTTTCCCCCTTCGAAAGTCCTCATTCTTTTCTCTCTCCTTCAAGCTTCTTTTCAGCTCTCCAAGTATCTCCCTTCATTTCCCTCTTCCTTTTCTTCCTCTCACTCCCTCCCATTCCTTTCCCAGTCTCTCATTCTTCTAACTGCCTTCCACTCTTTGGCTCTCCCTCCAGTATCCCTGCTCATTCTGTTTATCTGTCTGTCTGTGTCTGTCTGTCTGTCTGTCTCTCTAAAAAAAAGTGACCAGATATACATAACTGGCATTTTCTCTTTTTTTTTTCTTCTTCTTCTTCTTCCCCTCCTCTTTCTTTTTACATTTTGGGTGTGTCTAACCTGGTCGAGAATAAATTAAACTGTGTGTGTGTGTGTGTGTGTGTGTGTGTGTGTGTGTGTGTGTGTGTGTGTGTGTGTGTGTGTGTGTGTGTGTGTGTGTGTGTGTGTGTGTGTGTGTGTGTGTAAAAAAAACAAGCCTAATGTGAGTTTTTCATTCTCGGAGAAAGTCCAACGTTATTACCTTGTCACTAAGTCACTGTTTTTGTTAATGACGGAATGGCCCAGACCTGGATTTGTGTCGCTAGGTTGATGCTCCGCTGGTTGCACATGGAGTAGCCCTTGTTGCAAATTAATTATCCCTTGTTGCAAATTGATTATCCCTTGTTGCAAATTGATTATCTTTCTTTGCAGATTAAGTTTTCTCTCGCTTCTCGATCATAACATAGACTCTTTCCTCAATTTCAAACTTTTTTTTTTTTCATTTTAAAGATGATGTACTTCGAAATGGTCAGTTACTTATATATATACTGCTTCCGCTTAGTTAATTTATTTTCATTGGATATTTTGATGTTAGTTTTACGCACTTTTCTTTCCTTTATTTTCTTTGCATCTCTAGATTCTACTCATCCTTTCATTAACAGCAGGATTAGGAGTATGACGATGATGATGATGATGATGATGATGATGATGAAATGGAAGATAATTATGGCGATGATGATGATGAAAAGGAAGCTAATTATGGCGATGATGATGATGATGATGATGAAAACGAAGATTGTGAACGTGTGATGAAGCTTAGTGCTGTAAATTATTGACTCACACACCTACCCACCCAGCCCCACCCTCCAAACCCCCACCATCGCCCCAAACCCCCACACCCCACTCCCCACCCACACACAAATGCATTCTGTTGACAAAACGCTCCCGGTGCTGTGTCTTGTGGGGAATCTGGTCCTTCGCCGCGTACGTAGCACTTCCTCTTTTGGGGCGTGACGTGATCTGTGCACAGCCAATAACCTAAATTGCTTGTCACTTTGGCACACAACGCCAGCAGACGCATCGACAGTTACGAGGTGTTGTCGTACCCCTATACACACACACACACACACACACACACACACACACACACACACACACACATACACACACACACACACACACACACAGGCACGCACGCATACACACACAAACATACAGTACTCTCTCTCTCTCTCTCTCTCTCTCTGTATATACTCACCATCCACTCACTCGATGTAGTGCTGCTCTGGGGTGCCTACCCTTCCCTCTCTTCCTTCTTTCCTACCCTCCTTTTTCGTCTTTCATCCCTTCCTTCTTTCCTCTACCTTCTGTCTACGGGTGGCTCTACACTGAGTGACAAGCCAAATGGTTTCCTGTACACCAAGAAATCATTACTACGCTGGGTGGTAACCATATAACCAAATTATGGCGCCTGGTGGTTTAGTGGGTCATTAGGGCGCTCCAGTCGGACTGAGCCGGTGTAGGTTTATATCCAAGGGCGGGTTGGGATTTATTGTTCACGTAATGCCACTTATGGATGAGTGAGGCTGGTCACTCTCATCTTAAATGTCTGGACTAACTTGCCTACCCCTGGGCTCCTACGCTTCTCATGGGGCCACACTGGATTAGATGATCAATGAATGGAATTATCTATCTATCTATCTATATATATATATATTACCTATACTTACATCACTGTGCTAAAGCGTGTACGAACGGCGGCCTATACACTGATCGTATATTTATATGTATATGTACCAGTGTTGATGCATGTATGTGTGTGACTAAATTTTTGAGTACAGTTCCCTGGCACACACACACAAAGTGGGTGGGGTGAAGCCAGGCACATGTGGAGCTAAGAGAATAACGGGAGAGTCAACACTTGAGCCAGATTAATGTGTTGGGGTGATTGTAGCGGTGGTGGTGGCGGTGGGGGGGCCTGGAGGTGTGAGGAGGTCGGGACGGACTAGGGAGCAGTAGGGATGGGGGAAGAGGGTAGCAGGGAGGGAGGTAAGGCAGTGTAATGGATAGCGAATGACGGAGGAAGGAAGTGGAGTGGTGGATGAGCGAAAGAGGAAGTGGATGTGGAGGGCAGAGATACTGGGATGGTTTGAAAATCGTAGTGGGGGAGGTGATGAGAGAATATCAGTGGGATGGTTGGAGAGGGAAGAAAATGTATTGGGTGGGAAGAGGGGAGTGGAGTGGCAAGTGAGGGAGAAGTTAGAGTGAGGGGATTGAAAGGAAACTGGAGTCGTGTGGGAATGGTGATGGAGGTAGTGGTGAAAGAGTAATAGCAGTGTGATGTACAGTTGTGGTCAGTCATCGTTGTACGTCCCTGAGGCTCCCAGCTATACTCTTTTTACTCTAATTTGGCCAAAAATTTCAATATCTCCATCTTGAATGCTGATTTGGAGCAGTAGATTAACACTAGAATATGATGCTAGTCACGAAGAAACGCCATGAAAAAGATGTATAGTAATGTCTTTTTTTTTTTTTTTACCTGCTACTGAGCTACGTGAAATAAGCTGCAAAAGGAGGATAAGCAGGGCCAAGGTAAAGACGGTGTAGTGAAGGCAGGTAACATTTCTAACTCCCCTGAACAAAAATTCATTGGCACTAAACTGTGGATAGGAATCTTAGTAGCTGTTTTTTTTTCCCCAAACAAATGCCAGACGATTTTATTCAGCTGGGAAAGAGTACAGAAGCCTGGGTATTGATGTAAATACTGTCATCATCAACCCTCTCATGGGTGGTACAAGTCTACTGGTGGTTTATCTTAAGGAAGGAGAGGATTACTATATTTCGTCTGGTCTGTTGAAATAAGACAAGGATAGTAAATCAGAAGACTCCCTCCTTTACATTCAAAGTCGACAGCAAAACGGAAGAGGGATCAGCATACGGTATAGAGTCTTCCTGTTAGCATAGGAAACTTTGTAGCACCTTTTCCTTAGCGATTCATTTCCATATTGCAACTCTGGTTATTGTTAGTGAAGCAAAGAATGTCGACAGTGGAGATAGATAAATAACGTATAAGAGAGAACCAGTGTGTATTACGCATGATAAACCGTGAGGGAAAAGGCGTTACGTAGTCTCCGGTGCCACCCAGAACACAGGCCATAGAAATATTGTCAAGCATAAAAAAGGAAAGAGCGAATAAACAAGAAGAAAGCATAAGAGAGGAAACACCACTACAGTATTGCATCAACTGCTTGTGTGTGTGTGTGTGTTTTGCGTTTTAAATCCTATGATGCACACTTTAAAGTCTATGTAGAGGCCAAGACTAGACTATTGCACTCTAAACTATCATCATCATCATCATCGTCATCATCATCAATCCTCCTCCCCCTCATCATCATCATCATCATCAATCCTCCTACCCCTCATCATCATCATCAATCATCATTCTTCGCCAGTCCACCACAGGAGAAAGGCCAGTCATAACTTTTACCGATTATCAGGTGTTTAATGACGATCTATTGAAATCATTCGGCATTACTAATCAAATATTTGTGGTTGAGTAATGACACCTGTGATAAGAACGACCGAGGCCAATATTTATAAACTTTCTTAAGCTTAATTTGTACATAAGATTCCTTTCTGTATTCCCCTTCACTTTTCTCTCTTTCTTTCTTCCAATAAATTTTCAGTTTGGTGTCATTCCTTTATTTATTTATTTATTTATTTTTCATGATTTCGCTTCACACTCGGCATAATATTTCCTTGCGTCAATATGCTCAGAGAACTTTTCCATTTATTATTTTTATCATTTTTTATTAATTGGACTTTTTAAATTAGTTATTTATGCGGTCAAACGTCAAACCATATTAACACAGAAATTTCTCCACATTAATCATTATGCCAATTTGTACAGAAGCATCTCATTGTACCGTAGCTGCGTGGAGACCATCTTACCTTCCCTTTAATTCTAAATGTATATCTCTTTTACTCTTCTCACAGACCCACCAGGCATTTCATAATTAAAATATATCGCACGGGAAAAATACAGAACGTGATGATTTCTAATAACAACTCACTAATATAATAAAATTTGATTACGATTCTTTCCAAACACAGAGCTCTGATAATCGTTCCTTGGGCATACCTCTCTCTAATTAACGACCCATTAGAGGAGATTGGATTACGTGAGGGTCGTTCAGTGCTGCTCTGGTGGCTGTAGCAATTGGCTGTTGCTGTTTTCTTTCTTTACAGTCAATCAATTAATTCTTTATATACGGTATCTAATCGTATTCAGGAGGCCATAGAGAATGAGCTTTATTTATTTATTTTTTTATATTTTTTCATGAAGGAGATTTTTGTAGGCTTTATTCAAGTACTTTATAAACTGAAGTGCTGAATCTATAGTGATTTCCCTCATCATTATCATTATCATCATCATTATCGTTATCATCATCATCGTCATCATCATCATCATCGGTCTGATATATTCTTCCTCTCACCGCGGTGTGGATAATACAGGTAATATCCCGCTTTTTACACTTTTCCTCTTATATCTCGAGCTATGATCACTTTAAGCCTCCGCCCACCTATAGCAGAGAAGGTATTGACTGCTCTGTCCGTCCGTGAGTTTGTGGGTCAGTGCTTCTGTAACACTCTTGTGGGCGCAGTAACTCTTGAACCCCCAGATGGATTTCGATCAAACTTTTGCCAGTGATACAGTATGAAGGGACGATGAACTGATTAGGTCAGCAAGGTCAAAGCGTCAAAGGTCAAGGTCAAATGGGGTCGACTTATTTTATCCTTGTGGGCGCGATATTTCCTGAACCCCTCCACGGAGTTCGACCAAACTTTTGTCAGTGATACAGGATGAAGGGACGGTGAATTGATTAGGTCAGCAAGGTCATGGAGGTTGTATGGCGAGCCCGTGTGCACGGCTTGACGCAGGCGTACCTAGCGATGCTTTGTGTCGACAGCCTGGGGCACAGATTCTCGGCGTTTCATTTATTCTTGATTATCAGTCTCTCTCTCTCTCTCTCTCTCTCTCTCACACACACACACACACACACACACACACACACACACACACACACACACACACACACACTACATTACACAATCACAAGCACCCACACAGCCACACCCAAGCATAACCAGGCATGAAAACTCCCAAGCTCTCACACCGTTCCCCAGAAAATTGCCCGGAATGCCGTCGCTAAACACAGTCAGACAACAGTTGCGAGAAAGAGGGGGTGGAAGGGGGGGAAGAGAGCAGCCATTACCAACTACTACCTCACGTAATGCAGAGAAATATTACTGGCAGAGAAGTCACAGAGAAATTATGCTAGCAAAAGGGGAATACAAAGAAATTATATCACTAGACAAATGATGGAGAAATTATACCAGCAGAGAAATAATACGGGAAATTGTACCGTCAGGGAACTAATACGCGGGAATAATATAAGGAGAATATTAACATAGGTGTGGTAATGAAAGCAGAGACGTAGTGAAAGTTTATATCAGCAAAGGGGCAATACTGAGAAGCATTTTAGGCAGTCAGTGCAGTAGTAACATCAGAAGGTAATCAAGAGAGTGGTAATGAAAGTAATATAAGCAGAGAATCGACACAGTATTAATATCAGCAGAGAATCAACACAGTAGTAATACAAGCAGAGAATGAGCCCAGTAGTAATATGAGCAGAGAATCGACACAGTATTAATATCAGCAGAGAATCAACACAGTAGTAATACAAGCAGAGAATGAGCACAGTAGTAATATGAGCAGAGAATCGACACAGTAATAATATGAGCAGAGAATCAACACAGTAGTCATATCAGCAGAGAATCAGAACAGTTGTAATATCAGCAGAGAATCGACATAGTAGTAATATCAGCACAGAATCAACACAGTAGTAATATGAGCAGAGAATCAAGACAGTAGTAATATCAGCAGAGAATCAAGACAGTAGTAATATCAGCACAGAATCAACACAGTAGTAATATCAGCAGAGAATCAAGACAGTAGTAATATCAGCACAGAATCAACAGAAGCAGACGGGCAACACAAATCACAGCTAATTACACATGCAAAAAAAAAAAAAAGATTCTGCAAGAGTGGCCAGTTGAACATGGGACGAAGGAGGCCAACAGCAACAACAACAAAATAATAATAACAATAACAAAAACATACACGGCAAAAACAAATACACAGACAACAACAACAACAACAACAACGCGCGTGGCCAGATGGGTATGTAGGTGAGGCGGGGGAGTAACGGGAGGGCGATCGTCATTTGTTCGTCAGTCCCAGCTGCTCGAGTGAGAGAGAGAGAGAGAGAGAGAGAGAGAGAGAGAGAGAGAGAGAGAGAGAGAATTTCCAGTGAGGGGCAGAAAAACAACAGAAGCAAAGAAGAAAACGTTAAAATAACATCCAAAACAGACATATAAATAAAAGAGAGAGAGAGAGAGAGAGAGAGAGAGAGAGAGTATAGGAGGTGAAAGGAAAAGAAGGTGGAGGGGACAGGAAGAGGAAGACAGGAGGCGGAAGAAGGGGGTGGGGAGGAGAGGAAGTGACAAAAGTAATAAAGAATCGAGATTCATAAATAAAGGAAGTAAATGGTGATTACCATAGATTAGCATTGTTTCCCCTCTGTTCTCCCTCCCTCTCTCTCTCTGTCTTTGTCTCTGTCTGTCTGTCTGTCTGTCTGTCTGTCTCTCTCTCTCTCTTTCGTGCATTTTCCTATTATCTCCACCGCTCTCTCTCTGCTTTCTCTTCCATTTTTCCTTCAGTCTCAACTTCCGTTTTCTTTTTCTCCCTTCCTGCCCTTTCTTTTGTACTTCCCTCTCTCTCTCTCTACATTCTCCCCTTTTCTCTCCTGTCCTCCCCTCTTTACTTTCCTCCTCCATTCCCCTCATTTATCATTCCCCCTTTTGTTCTCTCCCTTACTCTCTCTCTCTCTTTCCTTTTCTCTTCCACCTTCCTTCTCCCCCCCCCTTTTACCTTAACCCTTTCACTATCATTCCCTCCCTCCCTACACTTTCCTACTCTTCTCCCTTCTCCCCCACCTCTGCCTCTTCTTTCTTTCCATCCACTTTCCTTCCTACTCTCTTCTTCCTCTCTTCCTTTCCAAAACCCCCCTTTTCTCTACTCCACCATCCCTCCTTTCCCTTTCCTTTCCTTTCTCCTTTACCCTCCCTTCTCCACGTTCTCTTTCCCATTTTCCTCCCTTTTTCCCTCTCTCCCTCCCTCCTCCACGTTCTCTTTCCCATTTCCCCCCCCTTTCCCTCTCCCCCTCCTCCCCCACTCCATCATATCCTCCCCCCCCCCCACTATTTCCTCTGATCTAGGCCAGACCTCTACCGGTGGGGTCCTTGTCTCCCCTACACCATTTTCTTTTCGACTGGGTGACGAAGCGGGGACTGAATTATAATACTTTCCCCTGTATTGTGGTCGCCGCTCGCATTGGCCTGGGGGTATCGCTCCAGGGGGAAAGCTCTACACAGCCGTCAGTCTCTACGCTCTGCAAGCTCTGTAACCCTTCTACGTCTCGCCCGCTCTCTATCGCATTGTTGCTTGCCCGATTACCATCCTCTTTAGATTCTTGGTTATTGATGACTAGCCCACGTCAGCTTCAAGATTCTCGTCCTGTTACAGCTTATTTCTCGTACCTCAGTAGGAAGAATGTGATACTACTACGACTCTGCTTCTCTCTACAGCACTTCTTTGTGACTATAGCACTGTATTCCAGTGTCGACGGAGCAATGAAGATGGGTGGATGGCAAATTTAGGCCAAGTTAAGGTGGACAGAGAATAATTTGTGTCAACCTCTGGACATCCTACTTTCGGGACATTTCCACTTTTCGTTCCTAATGTCCTCAGCCACTGACTTCCAGTTCATTTCGCCCAGACACATTCTCTCTCATGTGAACCCGTTTACGTTACGCTA
The DNA here is from genome assembly GCF_032717465.1 of Coenobita brevimanus. Classification (NCBI taxonomy): domain Eukaryota; kingdom Metazoa; phylum Arthropoda; class Malacostraca; order Decapoda; family Coenobitidae; genus Coenobita; species Coenobita brevimanus. The sequence continues at coordinate 43,064,643 of NC_137031.1, read as the reverse complement.
CAAACATCTGATGCGTTTTTTTTTTAAAGACGATGAGCAGACGAAGGAAAAGTGAATTAAATAAAAAGAATCATACACCATATTACAGGTGTCGTCTGTTTATGAATCCTTTTGGTCTGTATTTTTGATCTGTTGTGATACCTGTTGATAATTTAACTTGATTTTACTTATCGTTTCTTTCTTCTTCTTTTTTTTTTTTTTAATTGGTACTGGCCATATTTTATCAGTCCTGTTTAGCCTTTAGCGACATCATTCCTAAAGTGTTGATGTCTGTAATATATTCTCTCTCTCTCTCTCTCTCTCTCTCTCTCTCTGTAAAACGAGGCTGTGAGGACGTGAAGGTAGCGGCGGAAGGGTCCACCATGTCACAACATTCTCAGGAGTTATTACGTTGTGACAGATTAAGACAGGCCTATTAGCTGCTATCTATCTATCTATTAAATATCTATTACCTCTTCCTGTATCTATCTACCATGTCCATCTATCTACTTATCGAGTTATTTGTCCAAGCATTTCCATCTCTGTCTACCAACCTAAATATCTATCTATCTGTCTATCCACTCAGTAGTCTATGTATTTATCAGTCTATCTATTTGTCTGTCTATCTCTTCATCCATCTACCAACCTGTCAGTCTTTTTATCTATTTATCGATCTGTCTATCTATGTACCTAATTTTTGTCTGTCAATCAATCATTTAGAGTAACTGCCTATCTTTCTATCTCTATCTATTTATCTATCTATCTATCTATCAGTCTATCTATCTATCTATCTGAGTCGCCTGGTGATGCAGTGGGGGAGCATCTTAGTCAAGGTGAAGGCCATATTTAGCACGTAACGGGTCTCCTAAAAAAAAAAAATAATATGTAAGGTAAAAGTTAAAGGTCCCGGTGATAAATCAGTCTCATGGATTGGTGACTGACTGACTTATTAATCGGGGAGTAGGATCAGTCTTGGGGCCAAAATATCTTGCCATTAACATCGAAAAACTAGGTCTAAAAAATCGCAGATGGCGGGAAAATACGCGGTCAGGTAATTATGAAGCTACCCGTTATGACCTGGGTAAATTAAGAGAGGGCGAATAATGGCAGACGAAATTTAACGCAATAAGTTTTGATAATAATGTGGTTATTCTGGGCGGGTACCAAATGCTAAATACACCACTGACAGAAGTAAAAGATCAACGAAATGTCAGGATTATCAGTAGCCATCAGCTGAAACCCTGAAAGGTTTATATTTGCAAAGGAGTTATCGAAGTGTCGCTTTTCCAGACTGAACCATGTGATAAAAGTTCTTTTTTGGAGTAACAGATCACATAGATTGGGTCAAATTATTACCACTTTCAACATTCGAAAAAAAAGAAAAAGAAGCGAGTTTCTCATCTACTGAATATCATAGTTTGTCTCTCTCCAGCCTGCTGTTAGAAAATAGAGAGAGAGAGCCTTCCTCTTTCTTACCCTCTTCTCATACATTAGTTATATCTTTAGCATCATCTGATAACCCCAGCCAGTAGGCTCGTTATAGACCAATAAATCTACTTCCATCTGTATTACCAAAGTGCTCCTATATACGCCATCTTACCTACCGCTTTGGAGTGGCAGGTCAGTTTCCTCCTACATTATTTAACACATGACAACCCTTAAATCTTCACCGCCTCTCTGTTACTAAGATCTTATGTGGACTTTTTTTTATATATTTACGTGGCTACAGTGAGAAGGATGGTTTGGCTGGTGAGGTGTGGAGGGGATATATTCTGAGCGTAGGCTTAGTGAGACTCATTCACTTCTTTGTTGTGGGGAAGGACTGATTGTGAAGGTAGTTAATTTTATCTTCCTCCCATCTCCTTTCTCTCCACCCACTTCCCCTCCTCGCTCTTTGTCTTTTCCTTCCCCCTTCCTCTTCGTTCCCCCTCCCCCTCTCCCCTTTCTCTCTCTCTTGCATCCATTCAGACACGTCCAGAAACATACAGAAAAAAAGGCAAGTCTTCCATTTAAAGGCTCATGTCTACTAAATATTAAGAAAACTGTGTAAGTAAATAAATAAATAAATAAAAGTCTTTCCTTTTTAAAAAATTTCATCGTTGTTATCATTCCCACTCCCATCAATCTTCCAAATTACACCCGTCCGCCCTCCGAGGCACCTCATACATGCCCATTCCTTCCCCTGGCCATAATTACACACGTATGGCCAGAGCACAGCCACACCAGCCCACCCACAACTACACCCACACCCACAGTAACCCCACCCAGTCCACCCACAAGACTCCCCGACGCCCATCATTCATCCACGTCTACTCCACTACCTTCCCACCCACCTGTAGTCCCACCCTCAACTCCACCCACTTAATGCCAACCCACACAGCCTCCCCAAACGCATCCACCCAACACACACATACTACATCCATCCACACATAATCCACATCTAGGTATATCCACTCACACCCGCATCCACAGTCCCAACCACCCATCACACATCCCTACACACCTACATCACCTGGAACCTACATCACCATCTACCCACCTACCACCTAAACGCCCATCTGCCCACCTAGGCCTTTCCCTGTATCCACTCACGAACAGCTTGGGACAAAAGTTAGCCTAAAATTTCACCTCTTCTCACTTTCCTCAGCCAGGCATCATTACCCTGAGAAAAGCTTGCTAGGTTTCTGAACTCTTACATGGTGCTCTCTGATATGATGTGTCAGGGAGGAAGGTGAAAGACATGCACTAAGTATGAAATAATGGCAGTGGAGGACTAGGAGAATTCTTGTGTCTCTCTGTACATCACATTCCATTCCCACCTACCCCCTCCCTTGGCTGTCCACCTACACCAGCCACCCGAGGATTTATGAGAGAGAGAGAGAGAGAGAGAGAGAGAAAGGCCTACCAAAACACCAATAACCATACCTTAAAAGGCAGAATCCCATTAGGCCAAAGCCGATGTGCTTGGTGTGTGTGTGTGTGTGTGTGTGTGTGTGTGTGTGTGTGTGTGTGTGTGTGTGTGTGTGTGTGTTTATACTTAACCCAGACTAAAACTTCAGGATACTCACTCGTGGGGGTGGCCGTAGATTGAATAGAAAAATTTGCTCACTAACAGTAAACAAACAGACTTGAAAATAAAAAGGAGTAGGAGAAAAAAGAAAATAGAAGAAGAAAAGGTACAAAATAGAGTTAACGCTGGAAAACGAAGAGAAGAAAACTGTACCTGGATAACGGAACAACAATGGTAGATATTCTAAGTCCGCTGATTCACAACACACATTTCAGACTAACTTTGTCACAATATATATACAAAACACGATCCCCTTCAGTACCATGACGTGTTATTCAAGATATTGGTATTACATTCACACTATTTCATTAAGTTAGAAAGATATTACTCAGACTGGAAGAGTAGTATACCCCTCACGCAACCTTTTAATTTATAGGCCTCTCTCCTAAGCTGAGTCTGCTGTCTGGAAAAAATAATATACCCTGGAAATTATCACCTGAAGGAAGGAGTTAATATGGCGTGTATGTGCTTTGGTCAGGTTGGGCTTGTCATTGCCTTCTCTACTAACAAGCCCTGTATTTCGTAGTATTGCCAGTGTAATGTATTCCATGAGGTATTGCAGGGCGTTCTCTCTCTCTCTCTCTCTCTCTCTCTCTCTCTTTTAAGCCAGACTACAGAGGGGTTTGATGTAGCTTTAATAACCCCCTGCACTACAAACACCCAATCTCAGGCTGAAGAAAATCGTCTGGGTATAGCAGCCCCAGACCCCCCTGAAGACCTAGCAGCACAGTTCTCATGAGTGGAGGCCAAAGTGCTGGAGACTCATGACCGTTCCCGTCCTCCCTCCCGCAGCCGCAACCACCCCCTCCACCCCACCCCTGCGGCACACTGCGGCACTCAGGAGGTGGAGGTGTGGCTAGTCCTTTATTACGAGAGGATGGAGGTGTTCTGGCGTCTTTACTATGAGAGGTTGGAGGTATCTCTTGTCCATTACTAAGAGAGACTGGAGGTACATATTTCTCCTTTACTACGAGAGATTGGCCCAGGTTAGACTCATCGCACTGAATGGGTTAATGAAGACACTACCCACTTCACTGTGAGGCTTCCCCTTCATTAAATTGAAAGCCTAATGAGTGTAGTAAAATTATAATATAGAAAAACGCCACGGTATTGCAAATGTTTATGGATATTGTGTCTACTGAGTTTCATCTTTAATTCCTTTATCATAAGAACTCTCCCTTCAGTAAAATAAATGCCTCTGATGATAACAATAATAAAGATAAGTAACGTCAACAAAGTATATGAGTTATTATACACTGATTCTCACTCCTTTATTGTCGGCAGTCTCCGTAATGTAAGGAAAATAGTTTGGTGAAAATAAGAGTAAAACTGATAAAGGTAAGTCACTGAACACACACACACACACACATACACACACACACACACACACACACACACACACACACACACACACACACGCACGCACGCACGCACGCACACACACACACACACACACACACACACACACACACACACACACACACACACACACACACACACACCTCATTCCCTAAAGCCACCATGAAGCAAGGAAAAGTACCACAACAACTACCATACCTTTTCATATTACACCTGTCCCTGATCACTAACCTAACCCAGCCCTCATTTCCCCAAACATCCTGAAGCTCAATCGCATCTATTACCCGTTTCCCTGACCCCTGACCTCAATGACCAATAAAGCATCCAGTGGCACCAGGTATGAGGTCAGGTAGCACATTAGGAGGGTGTGAAAGCGACTGACTAGCGGTTCTACTGAGGGCATTGAGAGACAAAAGGAGAGAGGGAGGGAGAGAGGGAGAGGGAGAGGGAGACGGAGGGAGAGAGAGAGAGAGAGAGAGAGAGAGAGTCTGTCTGTCTGTCTGTCTCTTTCTCTTCCTCTCTCTCTCTTTCTCCCCTTAACCCTTTTCTTCTGAGGGGTCACTCCAGAGCATCTCCCAGCTATATCTCCACCCCATCCCTTTCTTCTTTCCCATCCTTCTACATCCATTCCATTTATCTCACTCTTCACCCTATTTTTAATCTAAGAAAAACTAAAAAAAATATTAGTACTGTTCCATGACGCTTTTTTTTTTGTTTTTACTACTTTGTTCAGCTTAGCGAAACCGTCTAAGTGAAGGGGTTAACTTCTTTCATACCCCTCCCCCTTCCATCCTTTCCTCCTCCCCTTCTCTTTACGACCAACCCCCTCGTGTCCCCCTTCCCCTGTAGACTCTTCCCCATCTCCCCTCACGTCATCTACACCCTCCCCACCTCCACAGCATCCTCCCCTTTTCTTTCCCTTCCTTCTCCCTCACATCCCGTACACTCTTCCCCTCCTCCCTCTTCTTCTCATTTCCTACTTACCCACCACCTCCCTTTGTCCTCTTTCCCTCTCTGCCTTGTCCACCCATCCCTTTCCGCTCACTTCCCCCTCTCCCTTACCTCACTCACACTCCTTCCCTACCTTGGTCTTCCCCACCACTCTCACCTGCCCCAAAAATCACCCCTACTTCTTACTTCCCCTTCACTCTCGTCCACAAGCCTTCCTCTCCTCTCCTCTCCATTCATCTTCCCCTTCTCCCCTCCCCACTGTTTCCCCTACACCTCTCTCCGTCCTTGAACCTCCATCACTTCCACTCCACTATGCCTAATTTCCCTCCTACCCTCCTATGAACCAGACACATCCGGCTTTACCCCCTCTCACCCCTTCCTCCTTACCTCCCCTCTCCTCATTCTCTCTTACCTTACTCCTCACTTGCCCTTCCCCTACCAACTCCCATATCTTCCTGTCCTTCACCATCCTTCCTTCTCCCTTTTTTTATCTCTCCTTTTCCCTTCTCCCTCATATCCCCTCCCTTCTACCCCTTCAGCTCTCTTACATCTCGGCCTTGAACTTATATCACATCCTCCAATCTCCTTTGCCTATGTACCTCTACACACCTGAGAGCTAGCACATCCCTCCTTCATTACCCTTTTCTTCCTCCTTTCTTTCCCAGTTACTTCCTACGCACCCTCTCCTCCTCTTTCCCTTTCCTGTTCACTTCACATTCTTTTTCCCTTATTTTCTCCTTCCTCCGCAGTTCCTAAATATTTCCTTGTGTCAACTCCACTATGCCTATTTTTCCCCTCGAGCCCCTTTACAACCAGACACCCCCTTCCCCTCACCCTCGTCATCATATTCCCTGCCTTTTCTCTCTCATCTTTCCTCCCTAGCCCACTTTTCACCCTCACCAAACCTACTCGGCCTTGAACTTCCACTACCTACCCTACTCTACCATACGTGTAATTTCTACCTTTTCCCCATGAGAACCAGACATTCCATCTCTCCCTTTTGCTTCCCTCCTCCCCTTCCTCCTCCTGCCTCCCTCTCCCCCTTCCTCCTCCCCTACCCTCATTCCCGTTCACCTGTTCACCCACTCACCCGCCTCTCCAGTTTACACGAGCCAGCGGGAGTGGTTCCGGACGCCGTTAGACCGTGAGAAAATTACACCCACCGTGGGAAGTAAATACCTGTCCAGTGCATACCTGTTGATTTGTTGTTGTTTTGATCGTTCCGGCGACCATAATCTGGACTAGGCCGAGACGATTACCCTAAAAAATCAATACTTATTATTCCAGTCACCGAACAATATTTTGTAATGGCTTGACTCTTGATCTATACTTATGTTCCTTTAAAAAATACTATAATCTGATAATACTGAAGATTAATACTGATTTAAAAATAGGTTTGCTTCACTTCTCTCTCTCTCTCTCTCTCTCTCTCTCTCTCTCTCTCTCTCTCTAACCCTCACCTTTCCCACACATCATTAGCGACAAAGACATGCGTCGAGAGGCCTCCATTTGCGTGCCTGTGCGTGCTTGTGTGTGTGTGCGTGCTTGTGTGTGTGTGTGTGTGTGTGTGTGTGTGTGTGTGTGTGTGTGTGTGTGTGTGTGTGTGTGTGTGTGTGTGTGTGTGTGTGTGTGTGTGTTTGTAGTGGGGTCAACATATGGTGCAGAACGACAGGTGGCACACACACACACACACACACACACACACACACACACACACACACACACACACACACACACACACACACACACACACACACACACACACACACACACACACACACACACACACACACACACACACACACACACCTACACACACACACACACACACTTCAATCATCACATTCCCCAACACACTAGGACGCAGTACCATTATATTTACACAAAAAATATATAAGCCATTTCAAGACATATATGAAGTTACTTTAAATGGATATATGAAAAAAAAATGATCAGTGGAATCCGTGACGCAGGATCAAAACCCAAAAAAATTATCCTCCTCACCGTCCATAACACCTTCCACCTCCGCTACTTATCACATGCACATCACCTCTGCCTAACACCTCCACTCTCGCCATACCTACCACCACACTTTGCTACCACCACTCATCACCACCTCATCTAACACCACTTGCCACAGATCACCTAACACTACCACTTCCACCACCACCTACTATTACCAGCACTCACTGTTATCACGCTACTTACCAGCACCACCTACCACAAGCATCACATCACGACCACGTGTACCGCAACTACCACACCACCTACCACAAACCACCACGACTGTCACACTACTTACCCCAATACCACACTATTCTCCAGCTACCACACTACCTACCACATCACCTACCACAACTACCAGGACCCAATTTGCACCAGCCCACGCTCTCAGTTTGACCCCGCCAGATGACTCCTATTCCCAGCCTCTAAGCCTCTCTCTCTCTCTCTCTCTCCTTCAAGTTTCTCTCTTTCATCCTTTCCAGCTAACAGATCATCTCTCTTTCTCTCCCCTCCTCCTCTTTTTATCTCTCTCTCCTTCCCAATCCATCTCTCTCTCTCTCTCTCTCTCTCTCTCTCTCTCTCCTCGTCATCCTCCCATACAACACTCCATCCTTCCTCACTCCAGTTCCTCTGCGGTCCATCTCTCCTCTCCCTATATCCATACTTCTCCCTCCCTCTCTCCATTCCTTCTTCCCCCTTCTTCTTTCTACCTTAGTTCTCATTATTCCTTTATCTCGCCCATACTTCTTTCTTACCCCATCTCTCTCTCTCTCTCTCTCTCTCTCTCTCTCTCTCTCTCTCTCAAGCCAGACCACCCAGGCAGCTGTCTCACGTGAAGAGATGAAGACCACTCGTGAAAAATCGATTCAGTTTATGGGCAGACAAAGAAGTGGGTGGAGCTGGGATAGGGAGATATGTGGGTGCTGGAGAGATAGATAGATAGATAGATAGATAGATAGATAGAGAGAGAGAGAGAGAGAGAGAGAGAGAGAGACGGAGACAGAGAAATGGCTAAAGTCAGGTTGTCAGTCTAGCGCAGCGATTTTCACTGTGGGAGGGGGAGGGGGTTCACAAAGGTTCTACTGGGGGGGTCTAGTGGTGCAACACACACGTCGGGGGTGAGGGTTATCTTAGGCGCAAAGATTCGAACCCTTAGGAGGTGAATGAGGGTTTTTCCGGCTCCTAAGATGCTGCCAAGGACGCATGTCGCCTTGGAGTCACCCATCGTCTCGGAATAAGTGACTTGAAACTCTTGCCATTACCTCAAGTTTTTTTTCCCCCCTTTACAAGCCTATAATGGAGTTCAAGTGACCAGAAATTAGCATGGAATTTTAACCCCTTCATTCCCATTACTTCTAGTTTTGTTTTAGTTTATATGGTAACTCTGTATATCATGCAACTTAATGGAAATCTACTGAAGGCTTAACTCGGGGTATATCTAACGTCTACAGTCCAAAAAAGCCTCTGTCAGCCTGAGCAAAAGCGTCTGGTGAAAGCGAGAATACACTGAAGAAAAAGTTGTCGCACTAAAATCTCTCTCTCTCTCTCTCTCTCTCAATAGCCAGACGTGGACTGCCGTGAGGTGGGAAGCCCGTCTTTTCTTTCTTTTTTTTTTTTTTACTTTTTTTCAAAATTTATAATATAATTGTACAAGTTACTCCTCCAAACTAGGCGCTTGTAACAGAAGCGATTATCTTTTGACAAACGACTCCGATGTTGTTATTACGGAGCAATATTTTATCCCCGCCCATCCGATCTCTCTCTCTCTCTCTCTCTCTCTCTCTCTCTCTCTCTCTCTCTCATTTTTCCATTTTTCAGTTCTCTTAACCCGTCCAGTTCGTAAAATCTCCCCCAAGCCGACTATATTTATCTGGGGTGAGCAAAATTAGAACAAAAACACCATCTTCGGCTGATCGCGTTAGAGCAATTGGGGTTAGATAAATCAGATGAGTTAGATGATCTTAGAAGAGAGCGTGTGCCAGGTTGGACGCTGTTCAGTGTCCCGGTATTTTGTCGTTACCTCCGCCAAGGAGGTTATGTTTTTGCCCGCGTTTGTTTATTTGTCTCTTTGTCTGTCTGTTAGCGGGATGACTCAAAAAGTTATGAACGGATTTTGATGAAATTTTGTGAAATGGTGGCCATGGGCCAAGGAAGAAATTATTATATTTGTAGGAGGATCCGGATCCGGATCCGGATCCTCCTACACAATATTCCCAAAAGTTATCAATTAATTTCAATAACATTTTGTGGAAAGGCAGGCAATGGACCAAGAAACTATTGATTAAATACTGGAGCGGATCCGGATCCGGTTCCTATATCCACGGAACTGTAAGCAGGGTTACTCAAAAAGTTATGAACTGATTTTGATGAAATTTTGTGGAAGGGTGGGCCATGGGCCAAGGAAGATATGATTAAATTTGGGGGAGGATCTGGATCCGGATCAGGTGTATCCTGGACAATATCTTCAAAAGTTCTCAATGAATTTCAATGAAATATTGTGGAATGGTGGGCTATGGGCCAAGAGAATTGGTTAAATTTGGGAGCGGATCCGGATCCGAATCCTTTTTCATAGCAATGGCATTGGCGGAGGTATGCGCTCTCTCAGTGCTTTCTTGTTTATTAATCTAACCTGTTTTACGTTGCTTCATGGAAGTTTGAGGTAAATGAAGTGAGACTACATGAAGTTCAGAGATGGATGGATAGATGGGTGGTACGATGGACATATGGATGAATGGATGGATGGATGATTGGATGGGTGGTTGGATGGCTTGATGGATGGATGGTTGAAAATGGATGGATGGATGGTTGGATAGATGGATGGATGAGAGGATGGATGGATGGATGGATGGATGGTTGTATGGATGGGTGGATGGATGGATGGTTGGATGCAGTTGCTGGACGATAGTATTCAGCTTAAAGGAAATCTCTGACGGTTCGGATACCAAGCAAAAGAAAAAAGAAACTGTGCCACATCCTACGATTTTGACTAGTTTACGATGTCACGCCAACTCAAATTACCGTAAAGACCAACCTAACAAGGTGATTTGAACCAAACGAGGTAGTTACGTCAACATTCATCAGCAGTATCGTGACGTTGGTTTAAGAATCTCTCTCTCTCTCTCTCTCTCTCTCTCTCTCTCTCTCTCTCTCTCTCTCTCAACTAATCCAAAGCTGTTGTAATGTCTAGATACAGTAAATACTACAAATACACAGCTATAAATACAGGTTGTTAAAATTTGGAGATGGGAAATGTGATTGTGGGAGATGTCACTGTGAAATTTAGTGTGGCAGTGTGGGGTAAGAGATGCGACAGCGTGAAGTGCGGTAGTGTCAGGTATGGTGGTGTGGAGATGTGACTGTTACGTGAGACTGAGGTGTGAGAGGGGTGGCAGTATGTGGTGTTGCAGTGTGAGGTGTGATAGCGTGTGGTGTGGCAGTGTGTGGTGTTGCAGTGTGTGTTGTGGCAGTGTGAGGTTGATAGTGTGCGGTGTGGCAGGGTGTGGTGTGATAGTGTGTGTTGTGGCAGGGTGTGGTGTGATAGTGTGTGTTGTGGCAGTGTGAGGTGTGATAGCTGTGATGTGGCAGTGTGAGGTGTGATAGGTGTGTTGTGGCGGTGTGAGAGTGTGTGTTGTGGCAATGTGAGCTGTGATAGTGTGTGTTGTGGCAGTATGAAGTGAGTTTTCTAACACCATGACGATTATAAAAAGTTTAAACACTGACCTTCAGTTCATATGTTTTCAAGATAGACTTCGATAATTCAGAGGAGCGGTCTTGTTCCAGGGTTCAAAGTAAACTGGTCTTGATTCCAGCCAACTTGTGGGTTTAAGATGAGTAAATTGAATTGCCTTAAGTGGCTTAGATTGAATCATTAAGGGGTTCAATGGGTTAATGGGACTGAACTAGCTTGGTATAAGTAAGTTAACCTGATATGCGGATTCATGGGTTTTGGAGACTGAAGTGAACTGGTATTAAACTAAACTGAGGAAAGCAGTGAGTGGACGGGACTGACTTGGCTCGTTTTCTATGTTATTTTGGACTAGTACAAGGTCTAAAGGGACTGAACTGGCCTGGGACTTAAAGAGACTGGGGACTAAACCAATGAGAAGCCGAAAGGGTAATCGATGTCGAGCGGTTTAGGACTGAATTTGAACTGATCTGAAACCAATCTGACTTGGGAATGAACTGACATAAAGTTCAATCAGACGTGGGGAACTGGTGCGACTAGGGAACCGTCAGGGGAAACTCTACTGTATGGGGGAAAGAAGATGGCGAGGTAGGGCGCGTTAGGCTTGGAAACACCCGGAGAAACTTGAGGCGTGTGGGTTAAGTTTCCTGAGGGTGTTGTGGTCAGATGTATGGTCGCTGGCTGACACGCTTTTCCTAATCACCACTCACTGTCCCCTCACACTAAATTTCTCCTCATACTGTCTCCCCAGTGTCTTGTCATATTTTCCCCCTTCACCGTCCCACTCACAGTCGTTTCATACTGTCCCTTGACGCATTGTTCTGTCTCCTCGCACTGGCTTATATCTTTTAACTTCACACTACCCTCACACACTGCCGCTTACACAGACTGTCCCCTCACGCTGTTTCTTCACACTGATTATCCAGATTCTTATGACAGTGAGTTCAGAAAGTTGTGGTCTTCAAGCACGTCCAAGTTTTTATTTTTCTCTTTCCATATTACCACCAAGACTCTGCTCAAGGTTTCTCGGTCACGTACGGTTACCAGGATTGTACACCAACAACCTGCTCTTAAATACTCTGGTCTATGGTGGCGTATTACTGAGGGAAAACATTAGTCATATTTTTCCGTAATAAGTTGCAATCATTGTCACTCCAGTCTTATCACCACTTGATTACAAAATAAGCTTGACATCACTAGAGTTCTGTATTTTGTTCGATCATGAGGGAAAGAGTTTGTTTTTCGGAGGGGTGGCGCAGATGCTCAAAGGAGTCTGTCATGCCGTGCGGGAGCTGAGCGATGCGGAACCTCCCTTCCCGATGTCTGGGTGGCAACTGACTGGGTGACGTTGCTGCGGTTGTGGGGGGTTGCGGTTACTCTCCTCCAGGCCAGCTTACCTTGCCAGGGATCATCTTCCAACAGGTGTGATGGTGGTGGCGCTAACAGAAAAGTGGATTAGAATTACGTGAACTGAGAACTGCAGCGACTTATCAATTAAACACCTGTTTTTTTTCAGGTATCGCAAATATAAAGGCAGGAATTCGTCCCTTATTCACCTTTAGGAAGATTTAGTGACATAAGGTTATATTATCAAACCCTCATTTCCTTTCTCCCTCCCATAATCCTACCTTTACTTGCTCCTTCCCTTGTCTCACTCTCCGCTCTCGTTTCTCTTTGCTCATCTCCCCACCTTCCGGTTCTTCTTTTCTCCACCCCTCCCCTTCCCTCCTTATCACCCCAAACTACCAACCTCATTATAATAGAGGGGCGATAATGACCTCTTAAATCTGGTGACATTATTTTTCGCTGTATTTTTCCGTTGTCTACACGATTTGAAACAGCCTAGGGAGATTCACGTGTGACTGTGAACGTGTCAGTAGTAGTAAAAATAAAATACAGATGCCGTATAATCGATCAAAGGAGCATTGGTGCTAAGTGAGGGCAAAACAGATCAACGTCATCGGTAATAGATGCTGCAAGATGCCCGCTGGTGCCCCCTCACGCTGGCAACCCTACTTTCGTGAGGATGCCATATATCGCTTGCGCGCGTCGTTCGTGTCTCGTGTGTGGCAAGTGTGCTGTTGATTCGGTTCACCTTCCACTGCGTAGCCCTCATTTTGAAAGGTGATAACAGCTGCACGTATTACCTGAGAAGCTTTTATAGTGAACGACATGGACATGATGGTAATGTCCGATGTTTTCTCTGGGAGGCAACACATCCTTCTGCCATGGTCCCTGAACGGAAAAAAATGGGAGAAATGGAGTTCCCCCGAGCTAAGCCCTGTATTGGACTATATAGCCCCGCTAGGGTTACAGGAGGGAGCTACCCCTCCCGGCACGGCAGCCCGGGCGAGGCTCGAACTTGCAATCCCCCGATCCCAAGTCCAGCGCGCTACCACTGTGCTACCGCGCCCCCCAGGTCCCTGAACGGAGTGAATCACAAGTACCGAAACTCCATGTTATGGTGGTAACACGACTGAGTGGTGAAATGATTTGCATTTAAATAGGGCATCGTAAGCGAAATACTGCCGCCTTCATAATATGACGTCCCGTCTCAACTGAATTATAATCCCCTAGTTTTAGTCAATGTTAAACAGAAAAATCGCCATCATAGGAAAGGGATTCACTTGTGCTTCTACAAGTGCAGCCGCTCTCGCCCGAAGCATGTAGTCGATAAGAGCAAACGAGGCACAGGGTTCCATCCAAGGTTCAGACTGTGTCAGTGCAGCATCAGTACTGCTTCGTTTATGTCATCGACCACATGTCTCGAACAAGAGTGCAATGCCTAACACTGATCCTGAGAATTCCTCCCAGGGATGTATGATACTGTCTGGTGCTTGTCAGAAATAAAACCATTTTCATAGTGAAGGGGTCAATACACTCACCATATCAGCAATGAAAGAAATAGTACTCTCTACCATCCTGACCGAGATATCACTTGTAGCTACTGAAGAGTATAAGAAATAGTCCCTTCTGAGATCTTCTTTCTTTCTCTCTTTGTTTTGCTTTCTTTTCTTTTCTCTTTGATCGCTGTGCTCGGGCAGAAGCGATTACCTGAGCCCACCCATATGAAAGATAACTAGTCAAGCCGATATAAAACATCCATCGCTCAGAATCAGGAAATATTTTTTCTCCTCCCCTTTCCTCTCCTTCTTCCACTCCTCTCATAATTTCCATTTCCATAATTCCATCCCTCTCCTCCCTCCATTCCTCTTCTCGTTTCTCTCCTCCCTCCCTTTCTCTCGCCCCCCCCTCCTCCTTTATTCCGTTCCTCCCCTTTCATTCTCTTCTTTTCTCTCCCCCCTCCCTTTCTCTCATTGCCTTCCCCCCCACCATGCCGTCTCTCCTTTCTCCACTCATCTCCTCCCTCAGTTCCTCATCTCCCCCACTTCATATTTTCCTCATCTTCCTCTCCTCTCCCTCTTTCTGTTTTCCTCCTTTTCCTCTTCTTTCCCTTTTCCTGTCTTCCTCCTTTTCCTCTCTTTCCCTTCTTGTTTCACCCATCTTTCTCTCTTCCCCTCCTTCTAAGAGACAAATCTTGGGGGGGAGGGGGATTAGGAGAATAAGGCAAATATAAGGTTCAGTGTCAGGAGAGAGATACATGGAGTAGATCTGATTATTTGGTTGCTGTGAAAAGGCATTAGATTGTGAGTGCTCATCCCTCGAACCCAATGGCAGTTAGTGGGGCTCGAACCCACTTAAGAGCGTCCTTGGAATATAAGGCCAGTACCAAACTGACAGCTGTTTAGCCTCCCACTCTTCTCCTCTGCCTCTCCTCTCCCACTCCTTCTCCCTTTTTCCCTCTCATCCCTCCCTCTCTCTCCCGCCTTCTCCTCCCTCCCTCCCTCCCCCCCCTCTCTCTCTCTCTCTCTCTCTCTCTCTCTCTCATCTCTCCTTCCTTTCGCTCTCCGCCTTTCCTTCCCTCTCCCTCTGCTTCTCCCTCTTCTCCCCCCCTTTTCCTATGGCACTGTTCCCCCACCCTCTCGCCCTTCCAGAATGACCTCTTCACCCCTACCCTATGACCCCCTATGACCTCACTTGACACCTAACACAGCCTTCAGGAGTGGGTTAGCCCTTGTATCACCTCATCTACATCTCCTCTGCGCCTTCTGAGCGTGTGGTTCCTCTCTTCATTTACATATTTTCTTTCATCTCGAGGCATCTATGAATATGAGAGAGAGAGAGAGAGAGAGAGAGAGAGAGAGAGAGAGAGAGAGAGAGAGAGAGAGAGAGAGAGAGCCTGGGGGTAAGAGAAGTAAAATGTAAAAATATTTCACCGAATTGAAGGGATTAATAAACGACATAAATAACCTAAAAACGATTACTGAAATAGGACATAAGGTACAGGATTTCAGACCTTTTCGTTCTTGGTTTCAGAATGTAAAAACAGCTCTGTGTGTGTGTGTGTGTGTGTGTGTGTGTGTGTGTGTGTGTGTTCAACTTGAATAGAACACTTAACTCAATACGCTTATATCAATTTCATTTTGGTCTTGCAACATCCAGACGATTTTATTCAGCTTACGAAACGCCTCTTGTACAGAAGTTGTTAAATAAGCCTATATCTGCTCCCCCCCCCCACGTCGTGAGTTTCTCCTAAGTAGCATAAAGCCGTAAGAACACAGTATGAGGTGGTGGTTCGGGGCTAGGCTACTTAATCTAGACATCAAAGGTAATAATGTCCAATCGCTCATGCCTGAGTAGTATTATATCACTAGTAATCTCCAACCAGCCTTCGAATGAAAAACCTTTATAGATCACATGTGGTTGCAGGGTCTTAGCCAACTAGACCACCAGGCGTCCATTTAGTTATACCGTTACGACACAAGGCAGGAGATAATTTCCACAGTATAGGAAACCATTTGCCTTGTCACTCAAAGTACAGTCACCTGATGGTAGTTCTATATTATGCCACTGAATGGTAGACACCCTTCCACCTGCGACAAAAATCGTCTGGTGTTATCCTGAATTAATAATCACGGCGCGTCACCAGCAGGAAAAAAAAACAACAGAACTAGCATTTAAGTATTGGGCTTGCACTCAGACAAATATAATCGCTTAATTTAGTGTCAATAACTCCTTCAGTCCGGTGTCATATCTTTTAAACTTTACCCTTGTTTCCCACAGATGATTTTACTCACCGCAGGAAAGACATCTCGAAATGCAAGGGTTAATGAAAGCTTTACCTAACCCCTCCAGGTCGGAAAGTCGCCCCTAAGCTGAGCAAAATCGTCTGAGAATGGTAAGAATGAACATACGTCGTTGTACTGAAAAGGTTAAAACACCTGTCTCCATGGCAACGAAAAGGTTAATCAATGGCTTTCCCCTCACCCAGGTAACATTTCCAGGTGCATGTTTGGCGATCCACCCTCACTTTCACCCTGCTCTCTCTCTCTCTCTCTCTCTCTCTCTCTCTCTCTGTTCACATACCAAGCTATGCATCTTTCTATCTGTCTATCGATCTACCTATTTACCAGTATCTATCTAACTGCCTGTCTGCCTCTCTGCCTGTATCTATCTAACTTCCACCAACTTTAGTCTAAATCGGGACGGAAATGTTGTACCCTCTCAATAACCATATTATCACTCTATGGGTGTCATCCTTTCAAAACATTATTATTTTTGAGGAACATGGGATTTCCAGCCAGCCGCAATAAATAAATAAATAAATAAAAGAATGGCGAGCGTTAATTTGAACAAATGAACATCAATCTATGGGCGTTTTTGATGGCAGGCAAACGACCTATGGAAGGAAAACCCGAACGTGCCAACCACTCAGTTTCAGTGTTCCCGTTTCTCGTTGTTCACGTGGATAGCCACTCACAAACAGTGCAAGCTTCCTCCATCTGTTGGCAATGTATGTACTATTGCTCAGGTGTATGAATGCCTGGAGACGGAGGGAGTTCGAGCTTGGCAGTTCAAGAGTTCACACGGCTGCCACTGCTCTCTGCTTCTGCCAACGACCACTGACCACCAGGTTCAGGCCCACAGACGGCTGCTGAGCGACAGCGCAGCGCGACGTCGTACGGGAGTCAACGATCACCCCTCAAGGGCGATTCAAAAACGCTGTATTTGGCTCCCAAGTCTCTTCCGTAGCGAGCAGGAATTTTTGTGGGGAAAATTTACTCGACCAATCAGCAGGCACCGATCTATCACGTGACTGAATTTAAACAGACCACACCCTCCCCCATTCTCCTCCCTTCCCCCTCCTTCTCTCCCTCCCTCTCCCCACAAAACAATTACATACTGTACACAAATACGTACATATGCATTTAAGCACATAATTACGTACGTCTTAAGGACGAATGTATCCCAATGCCGACAAAGGTATTTACGTACATATGAATATAAGTATTCACGTACGTACGTACGGTACGTGAATACTTGCAAAAGTACGTACTTATGTACGTACGTCCTCATGTAAGCACGCACTTACGTACGTACTTGAATACTATCGTAAGTATGTACGTGAATACTTAGGGAAGACCGTACGTGAATACTTACGCAAGTACGTACGTATGTACGTACTTCCGTAAGCACGTACATACGTGCGTACGTAAGTACGTACATAAATGCGTTAGTACGTTCATACGTGCGTACGTAAATACGTTCATAGGGGTGTACAGAAGTACGTATACATGTACGTACGTAAGTACGTACATGGGTGCAATTCGTAGCCATGTACATACATAAACACATGCATACGTAATTACTTACGTACATGCGTACGTACTTACGTACATAGGTAAGTACATGAATGCGTTTGTACGTACATAGGTGCGTATGTAAATACGTGCATGGGCGTGTACGTAGGTATGTATACGGGTGCATAGGTAGGCACGTACATACATTCACACATAAATACATGCGTACGTAATTACGTACGTGGATGTGTACGTAAGTACGTACGTAGATCCAGACGTATGTAAACAGGTGCGTACGTAAGTACGGTACGTACGTAGGTACGTGTACATTCCCTTCATGTTGCACATCTCTCAATTGTTTTGATCGGGGGTCATGTAATCGATACAATGTGCCTCTATTTCCGAATCACGATCCTGTAAGGGTGGTCTGGAGGACCCTTAGCGAAAGGGAGACGCTGACAAAAAATGGCGGCCGACATAGTTTGTGCATGGCAGTGTAACGCCGAAAGGGAGGGGCGCGACGATCTTCTCCGGGCTGACGACCTAGGTGATTTGGTCCCTCACCCCTCATCAGAGGTGAGACTGTATTCCTGGAAGACCTCAGAGCTTTTTATTTTATGCTCCCTGATCACTTGGCTCCTTAGAACGGCCAATATGCTCCCTGCTTTATTCTGTGACAAAATATGAATATTATGTATCGATTGGCCTAATGCCCCTTCTTAGGGAATGATGGCCATAAAACATCAACAGAAGAAGAAGAATGCTTGTGCCATCTATGAGCAAACAACAAAAGCCAGCATCTAATGAATAAAAATGGATGCTTGCGGCATCTATGTCAAAATTGAGGACTAATACCTTGAATCTAAAAGCAATAAAAAAAATATATATATACATGCACCAACTATTGGCAAAGCTTCGAATTATAATTCTAAAATTAAATACAGTACATACGGTATTTGTTGGCCCAGAGATGAACTAATGAATTGTTGATCTCATTAGGCAACAACAAACTATTAGTCCTTATATTTGTCGATAGGTGGCGTAAGGATGCACTCCTGGTACTGAACATAACTATTAGTTCTTATATTTGCCAATAGGTGGCGGAAGCATGCACTCCTGGCTAGAGTCTACACTGTGTCTAGTGCTGTATTTAATTATTAGTGCTTATGTTTGCCGATAGATGGCGGAAGCATGCACTCCTGGTTAGAGTCTACACTGTCTAGTGCTGTATTTAATTATTAGTGCTTATATTTGCCGATAGATGGCGGAAGCATGCACTCCAGGTACTGTTTATAACTATTGGTTCTTATATTCGACGATAGGTGGCGAAAGCATGCGCTTCCAGTATTTAATTATTGGTCCTTGTATTTGCTCATAGGTGGAGGATGCCTTCTCTTTCGGAGTTTAACTATTAGTCCTTATATTTGTCGATAGGTGGCGGAAGCATGCACTCCCGGTACTGTACATAACTATTAGTTCTTATTTTTGCCAATAGGTGGCGAAAGCATGCGCTGCCATTAGTCCTTGTATTTGCTTTTAGGTGGCGATGCCTGCTCTTTCAGAGTTTAACTAGTAGTCCTTATATTTGTCGATAGGTGGCGGAAGCATGCTCTCCAAGTATTTAACTATTAATCTTTTTATTTGCCAATAGGTGGTGTAAGCGTGCACTCCAAGCACTTAATTAGTAGTTTTTATATTTTCAGATCAGTGGCATAAGCATGCTCTTCCAGTATTTAACTATTAGTCCTTTTATTTGCTGATAGGTGGGGTAAAAACGCACCTCAAGTATTTAAAATGAACCTATATGCTTACCGTTACCTGTTATAAAATCGTAGGCTGTCAATTGGCCAATTCAGTGTTAATTTACCAGTGTCTAAAATATGACCTATTACCCAGCTAATAAACTTTGGCACATCTTTGTTAATAAAAGGCCTCCCTTGGTATATTTTCACTTCATCCTAGTGGCTGTTTGAGAGTGTAATTTTTTGCTGTGTGTGTGTGTGTGTGTGTGTGTGTGTGTAAGATTACTCAGTTTTGAGACTATTTTGACCAAACTTAGTGGAAGGACTGAAGGTCAACGAAAGGGCTGAACTATTGTTCAGATCACATGCCAAGGTCTACTATAATAGTTTTGACTCGACCAGTAGAAGTGGTAGTAATAGTAGTATTGGTAGCAGTAGTAGTAATGCGACAGTAGTAGTAGTAGTAGCAGTAGTAGTTGTAGTAGTAGCAGCAGCAGCAGCACAGCAGCAGTAGTAGTGGTAGTAGTAGTTCCGTGGCAGAACTCTTATAGATTGCATACAACATTCACTTTAACCCCATCCTTACGAAAGCTCTCCCCACATCTCAATAAAAATCATTTTGGACTCAGTAAGCATAAAGTTAATACCATCATACTGAAAGAGTTAGTGGATATACAAGCACCTAAACCCTCCATTACTGGGGAGGGGGAAACTGTCTTGAAAAAATCGTCTGGCGGTAACATGATGCTATTGCCACATGAGCCCGTCTCCACCTATATCCCCAAGCGTTCAACCCCACCGCCGCCCATCTCCCCCGTGGACCTGTTCCCACCATAGACCCACCTCCCCACCACAGACCTCTTTCCCCACCACAGACCTATTTTCCCACCACAGACCTATTTTCCCACCACAGACCTGTTTCCCACCACAGACCTAATTTCTCACCACAGACCTATTTTCCCACCATATACCTATTTTCCCACCGCAGACCTATTTTCCCACCACAGACCTATTTCACCACCACAGACCTATTTTACTACCACAGGCTAAGGTAAATAATATACACTGATGTCACTAAGCCCCGTCTCCTGGACAAACGCTCACGACACACGAATGGAGAAGATATTAAAAGCGCAAACTAACCCCAATTTTTCGAAGTTGTTTTATGGATACACGTGTTGTCGATAGCACGAAATTACCGTCCCTCCCTTAGCTCTCCTGCCTCCATCCCCACTTCCTTTCTTCCTACCCTCTTCTCCCTCCCTCCCTACCTTTCTCTCTCCCTCCCTCCCTCACTCACTCCTCCCTTCCTCTCCCCCTCGTCGGCTCCAGCATTCCAGTATGATGAGAGCTGATGAGAGCTGTTATTTTCATTCCAGTCCTAATTAGGCTTATTTTTAAAGGGTAAACTGTGCTTATTTATTGATTACGCATACCTGAAAGAATAGACAGGTAAAATCATATTCATTTTAGGTTATAATAATTCTTCATAACAGTGGATGGGAAGAAGAGGCAGGGTGATGATGATGACGATGATGATGATGATGATGATGATGATATAATTTGATAACGTCTTTATCTATCCATGTACTTTTTCATTTCATTATTTATTTTTTTATTATTATGCTTGTAGTTAATCTCCTTTATCTTGCCATTTATTTCTTATTAGTACTAAAGTTGGATTTATTTTCAGGTCAAATTTTGTCCTCAGTGTCTTTATTTCATTCTCCTATTTTCTTATATATATTTTTTGACATAGTTCTCGCTTGTTTTTATTATTTTTTTCATTCACTCATATAAGAACGAAATAATCTCAAAAAAGTATGAGTTTCTTTTGACCAACATAATTCACTTGGAAAATGAGAAAATTGCTGACTAATGAGAGAGAGAGAGAGAGAGAGAGAGAGAGAGAGAGACTTGCAACTTGGGTGAGGATCTGGCGTTGAAAGAGATTATTATTATTATTATTATTATTAGTATTAGTATTAGTATTAGTATTATCATTATTATTATTATTATTGTTATTATTATTTTATTATTATTATTACTTCTATTATTATTATTATTTATAAGTGTTCTTGTTGATGATGATGATGTTATTGTCCTTTGTCATTTTTCCATTCCTCTGCATCGTATTATTATTATTATTATTATTATTATTATCGATGTCTACACTATCCTTCCTTTCCTACTCCCTCTCCTCCTCCTCCCCATCATCATCATCATCATCATCATCATCATCATTGCTAGATACACATTATCCAGGCATTTTAACAGCTACCCCATCTTTCTCTCTTTTCTTGTCTAGTTAACCTTTAGTTTTTGAGAAAGGGATGACCTCAAGGTATTAGTGTGAAGGTCAGGGCCAAGGTGAGAGGGAGGGAATATGTTAATAAGTGTAATCTGGAATAGAGTTTGCAGTCCCCCCTCGCATTCTCGTTTTCTTCCATCTTTTATTCTGTTTTTTACGCTTTGCCTTTCAATTTTCCTTTCTTGTGTGTGTTATTCTCTCCCTCCTTCTCCCTCCCTCTCTCTCTCTCTATTCCTCCACTCTTCCTTCCTCTCTCCTTCCTTTCCTCTTCCCATTTCTTTATTCCTTTGCTTTCTGCCATCCCTTCCTCTCTCTTCGCCTTTCTCCATTTTTCCCCTCCTCTTCCTCGTTTTCTTCTTGTTATCCCTCTCTTCTTCCTCTCCCTTTCTAGTCCTTTTTCCCCTCTTTCTTCCATCCGTCCTTCCCTCTCTCCCCATTTGCCCCTTTCACTTCTCACTCCACTTTCTCTCCCCCTCTCGCTTCCTCTTCCTTTTTTTTTTTTTTTTCTTACCTTCCTTTCTAACTCTCTCCCATTTTCTCCCTTTCCTTCCTCCCTTCCCCCAAATTATCCCCCTCCAATACCCTCTCCCTCTAGCCTCGTTCCATTCTTTTCCCTTTTCCTCTCCCCCTTCCCTCTTTTCCCTCAGACCCACTCCCTCTTCCCTCTCTCCCTCTCTCATTCTCAATATCCTTCTTCCTCCTCCTACTCCCTTATTCGTAACTCCTTTCCTCCTCCCTCATCCTTCCATCCTTCCCTCCCTCCTCCCCTCCGTCTCACCACCTCGCATGATAGGTCAGAAAGTAAAGAGTTACGAGGGGCCAGAAACACCTGGCTTTCTTGATTGCAGGTGTGCTCCCCACCCTCTACAGCGAACTCACATATCAACAGTATATCTCTTTATTTATCTGTTCATCAATCTATCCACCGATCTATCTGTTTCAGGGAAAGGTATTGGGTGTATAAAATTGATGATTGCTGCAGAGGTGGTAAATATTATTATTAAGAACTCCACATTCTGTGAAGTTGTGGCAAGGTGCCGTCTGTCTCAAAAGAGGATCGGTTCACTGCACAGGACGGCCCTGCAGGGACGATAACTTGCTTGCGGTTGATGGGTCTGCTCGGCTAGGCAGTCGAGGTTACTCAACAACATCAACAACAACAACAACAACAAAATTTGCGTGCATATATCGGTCTATACCTTTCTCTCACATCTATTTGTCTAACTTTGTTTATCTTTAAATGTCTACAATACCTATTTGTATTCTTTTATCTATTTATCTACATATCTACCAATCTACCTATCTCTCTGTCTGTCTGTCTGTCTTTTTCTTTCTTTCTTTCTTTCCCGACTTCATCGTGGGTGGGTACGACAAAGCCGCTTCCATACCACAGTTCACCACCGTTTCTCTAGCCACTTCAAGCCGCCTTACTTCATATACTCCTAGCATAAACAGTCTCTCTCTCTCTCTCTCTCTCTCTCTCTCTCTCTCTCTCTCACACACACACACACACACACACACACACACACACACACACACACTACTGCTGCCCCATCCGTCACCCCCAGGACACTAATACCCACCGTCTGTAATGTGATATGCTAGGGATATATCACTCCTGCTTGGCGTGGTGGTAGTAATGGAGGGGTTTTTGTGGTGAGGGAAGAGGAATGGACGCCGGTTCAAGGAATGCGTTTTCTAATAATCCGGGAAGGTTTATTTCTGTACTTAAAATTTCCTGTTCTTCTGTTTGTTATGGTTGGTACTTTCTTACTGTTGTTATTATTATTATTATTATTATTATTATTATTATTATTATTATTATTATTATTGCCTCTGGTGGTGAAGGTGGTATGGGGCCGATTGGAGCCAACAGGGTTTTCATCTGACGGAAGGTTGAGATTTATTGCTCACATGATGCCACTCAGGGGTTCGCGAGGCTGCCACTCTCACCCTGAATGCCGGGAATGAGAAGCCTGTCCACCTGGTCACTCTGAATGGGGCGAAAACAGGATTGACTGAGTGTATGTATGTATGTGATGAATGTGTGCAGTTTTGTATGTTTGTATGTATGTATGTGCGTGTGGTTACCTGCAGTATGTGTATGTATGTATGTATGTACGTATTTGTGGTCGCGTGCAGTGCGTGTGCGTGTGGAGGAGGGGTGAGAGTGAGGGACATAACTCAGCTGTTTATGTCATGGGTGAGGGCAGGTGAGTGGGGAAGGAGAGAGAGAGAGAGAGAGAGGGGGGGGGATGAAGGAGGGGTAGTGAGGAGGAGAGAGAGAGGGAGAGGAAGGAGGGGTAGTGAGGAGGCCAGAGAGAGAATGGGGGAAATTAAGGGTGGGAGGGAGTGAAAGGGAGGGTACGGGAGAGAAATATTGAGAGAGGGAGAGAGAGAGGGTGAGAGGGAAAGAGAGGGAGGGTAATGGAGAGGAAAACTGAAGGATGGAGAGAGGGAGGGTAGTAGGGTGAGTGAGATATCAGCTGATTCAGTAAATGTAGGAGGAAAGGTGAGAGAAGAAAGGGGGAAAAAAAAAAGAGAGAGAGGGAGGGAAAGAGGGAGGGAAAGGGTATGGAAGGGAAGGCATACAGGAACCACTGAGAGGAAGTGATGGAAAGAGAGTGATGGTAGGAAAGTGAGGGATGAAGGGAGGGGAAGATGAGCGTGAAATGGAGAGTGAGGAAGGAACTGAGAATGAGAGAGATGGTGATGAGGGAGGAAACCTGGGTGAGGGAATGAGAGAGAAAGTGAGGGGGGAATGATGAGGGAAGGTGAGTGAAAAGGGAAGGTGAGCGGAAGAGGATGAGGGAGTGATAGAGGGAGTGTGTTGAAAGAATGTCAGGGAGAATAAGTATGGAGGGGAGGGTGAGGGAGACAGAGAGAAGAAAGAGAGTGAGGGAAACAGGGAGAAGAAGGAGAGTGAGAGAATGATATAAAGGAAGGAGGGTGTGGAGTGGAAGTGAAGAGATGGATGAAGAAAGATTAGTAAAAGATGATGAGGACTGAGTAGGATGAGACGGGGATTAATGTGGCGAGGCACGAGAATAGTGTGTGTGTGTGTGTGTGTATGTGAGAGAGAGAGAGGGGGGGAAGCGAGGACGAGGGTAAGAGTGAGGGTTAGAGGAGAGTCAGGGTGAGGGCAAAGTGAGGGGAGGATGAGGGGAATAAGAAAGTGAGACCAAGGGTTGGGGGGGGGGGTAAGGCGAAAGTGAGGGGAAGATTAGGGTATGATGACAGATAGTGAGGGGAAAGCTAGAGTGAAGGTGAGGGGAAGGTGATGGTAAAAAGTTAGGAGTAAAGAAAATGAGGGGAGGCTAGCGGTGAAGGAAGAGTGAAGGTGAACGAGGAGTCAGGATGAGAGGAAAAGGAGGAAGTGGGGAAGAGTGAGTGGAGGGTGAGGGGTAGGGTGAAGGAGAAGGGGGGGAAGAGTGAGTGGAGGGTGAGGGGTAGGGTGAAGGAGAAGGGGGGGAAGAGTGAGTGGAGGGTGAGGGGTAGGGTGAAGGAGGAGGGATAGTGAGGGTAGAGACAGTGGTACAGCGAGGGTAATTACAAGAGAGGGAGACTAATGGGATAATCACCCCCGTTGCACCAGTTACTTACCCCTGGTGTTTTATTGCCGTAATGGAAAGTGGTTCACCAGAGGAAGTCAGGAACAAATGAAAAAAAAAACTTCAGACTAACAGCATGAATGACAAGCGGAGCAATTTCATGATTAAAACGAAAAAAAAGATTATACTGTGGGTTCTCATAATAATATATATAAAGGAGGTTACTAGGGTTGTGTCTCATCATCCTTAAGTTACAATATTGGCTATGAAAAAAGAAAATTAGTGTAATAATGGCAGAACAAGTGCTTTAGTATTGTTCTCGGTCATGATGCAGTGTTTAGAGTACATTTGTTTTAACTTGGCGATATACTGTCTCTCCCATAACTCTGAATGGCGAGTCGTGATAAAATGAGCCTTAGTTTTATGAAAAGGAGGTTGAGAAATCACACACAAACACGCACTTAGGCACTGACAAACGCTTGCACACACACACACACACACACACACACACACACACACACACACACACACACACACACACACACACACACACACACACACACACACACAAGGGAGGGCATGGTAAGAGAGCCGTCCATATGTATTATCATCCTCATTGACCCTATTTTCTTGCTTACAGAACCCGGACCACGCAATTGTCCCGTTAGGCTGCTATGCGAGGCTCTTCGTTATTCGCCAGGATCAGTATGTACAAAGAATCTTAACTAATTTACAGAATAAGCCAATGTCCATAAGTATCCATTCATTACAGACCGTTTTCTTTCCGTGTTTTGTCCCATTAATATTCACTGTGAATTAATTGTGGAGAGTCATGCATGGGTAAAGACAATACTATAAATAGACTTATGCACAACTAAAGCTTAAGAGAGTTTTTAATTACAGCCACAAATCCCTTGTCAAACCATGAAAATTAACTTTGTCCATCCAAGAGGTCTGTCCCAAACTAAAAAAAAAAAAAAAAAAAAAAAAAAAAAAAAAAAAATCGCCTGTCTTTTATAGAATTAAAGCACAGTTCTTAATTCTTTTCCAACTGTAGATGTATAGATGTATTTTTGTGTGTACTGTAGCGATATACATCTGCCACAACATATACATTAGTCAGGATTCCGGGGGCTTGAATGGTGAGTAGATGAGAGTGTGGTCCATTCCATAGTGCAGTTTATTTTGCTTATTCTCCTTCTCTCTGATTCTTTTCTTGCTCCCTGGACTCTATACCTGACTCCTTCCATATGTGGGAAAGAAGGCCTGGATGATGATGATGATGATGATGATGATGATGATGATGATATTGATGATGATGATGATGATGATGACGACGACGATGATGATGTTGATGATGATGATGATAATGTATCGTATCAATTGACTTATAATTCTTCTCCATAAGAGGGTGTTTTTTGGAGTCACGGCCCTTACAAAATTAAATGAAAATAAACTGACAATAAACAGAAAAGAAGGCAAAAGACCAATCAGTATTTTTAGCAGTGACAGTGAAGAAAGAATTAATGGTATCAAATTTGGTTTAAAAAAGCACATCAAGGAATAAGAAGGAAGAAACAAATGGTAGGACAGCCAGCATTATATATTGTTTGCTACAGTAAAAAATCCACTGTGCTTTTGTATACTATGTTGGGAAAGGATTAAGAATGGTTGTTAAATCTGAGTAATGCACACCCACACCCACACACACCCACACCCACCCCCACACCCACACACCAGCTAAGCCCCCGATGAGTAATGGCGGTAACAGTGAAGGTAATGTAAACAGCACTGAGTCTGGTATCATCTTTAAATTGCTACCCTGTACTGTACACCTCTCATTATCACCACCTCTCCAGCTATCAACACCATCACTCCAGTTTCAACTCTCTCTCTCTCTCTCTCTCTCTCTCTCTCTCTCTCAATGACCCCTTCCCCCCCCCCCTCGAGCGCCCCCTAAGCGGTGTGGATCAGTGGAGACTCTGGCTAATATATTTGGGGATCTCCCTGTCTTGATAGTCCTTTCTTGTTCTTTGTGTGTGTGTGTGTGTGTGTGTGTGTGTGTGTGTGTGTGTGTGTGTGTGTGTGTGTGTGTGTGTGTGTGTGTGTGTGTGTGTGTGTGTGTATGCGAATATGTGCGTGCGTGCGGGTGCTTGTGTGAAAATTGCGATGTTGGGGCTCGTCTCTGTGTGTATGCTTGTGTATCTGTAGAGTCTGTATATCATTGTGTCTCTGCTTTTATATGTCTCTGTCTCTCTTTGTATGTCTCTGTGTCTTCTTCATCTTCTCTCTGTCATTCCTGTCTCTGTATCCGTGTCTGTACCTTTGTCCATGTCTGTGTCTGTCTGTGTGTGTCTGCCGCGTACGTATATGTGTCTATGTCTGTGTTGTTCTGTGTTTTGTGTGTGTGTGTGTGTGTGTGTGTGTGTGTGTGTGTGTGTGTGTACTCCATAAGCACAATCCCGCCTCTGTTTACATTTCTTACCCACTACCATTCCTCTCCTTAGCGCGCGTGCAAATAACTCACGAAAATTGACATCCCACGAGCTGGACTCCCCTACCCACAAATCAAGTGAGGGTGGAGACGAAGGCTTGAATTAGCACGAGGAGTCAGGTGAGGAGGTTAAAGGAGGGTCGATAAGAATTTGTTACGATTCAGTAAAGTGTGAAATCATCACTCGAGGTAAAAGTAGGAAATGAACACTCGAGCTAAAGGTATGAAATCAACTCGAGCTAAAATGTGTGCAAATATATTAACTACCTCATGCTTAGGACAACTCTTGCATTGTTCCAGCTAAGCGACAGACCATTTTCTTCAGCTGAGGGGGAGTCACGGAAGGCTGAGGAAATTTAAAAAGTGTGGCCAAGGGCTGAGAGTGAATGTAACATGTAATAACGACTGGGGTAAGATTTGTGAATATTATTAAGCTGAGGAAAACGTTCTAAAAAAGCATGATTACGAGTGTGACAGGCGTGAATGCAGCATGAAATCATCTCCTCAGGTAAAAGTTTATGTGGAGAGGTTGAAAAGTGTGGTTAGGAGTGCGTCAGGATTGAATATAGTATGGAATCAAGACAGGGCGTAAGATTTGTGGATATTGCTTAGTTGGTGGGGAAAAGAGATTTTGCTCAGAATGGACTGCGCTGTATGTTGTAAGGTTTAATCTATGCCGTGTCTGAGAATGGCTAAGGATTTCAATTCTGTTGTGTCGGCATTTATCTATTTATTTATTCGTTTTTTTTGCATAAGACCCACTACTATGCCATAAAAGTGCTCAGACTAATATTGTCAGGCAAGCAGTGGTTGCGATAAGTCTAGTACTCGTCTATCTCATTTATTGGCGGTTCGATATTAGTGCATGAAATGATATGAGGGCGTATAGCTTCACCTACAAAAAAACATGACACTGAAAGATTTATTTCTTCTATTCAGTGACGTATTTGCTGATTTTCCTTTCTATTTCCAGACAATCTCATTAGGCTTGGAAAAAACTTTTGGAACGGGAAACAAATATACCCCCCATTAACCTACTTATAAACAGAGGTACTAATGTCTCCAGAATCTGTTTTCATCCATAGAGGGTCCCAACAAGGTCAAGATTTTTAGTTCCACGACATGTCAAGATGTGGCATTCAGCAAGAAATCATGGCACACGAGCTACAAGAGGAAGACCGTAGGAGATACCAACTTTCACATTTAGAGCCATTATTACTTGGGGTGAGGGTACGGTCCACAGTATAAAAAAAAAAAAATAAAAAAAAAAATAAAAAAAAAAACTGGTAGTGAGAGAACTGTCAAGCCTCTACCCAAATAAATGGACCTCACTTCCACTCTCTCCGCATTCAAGCCCCTGGAATCCCACTCTTTGCATTACCTATCGACTGGAGTTTAAAGAATTGTAACCACCACTGCTGAAATAGACGTAATCACAGTGAAGGAATTAGCCAGCACATGAGCCCGCATTCTCATCGGTTATGGAAGTTCCCAACACCTATTCCTAAGCGATTTATTTTGCTTATTATACCTTACTGACCTATTCTGTGTTATATAAATCCTTCTAACCCATCACCAAACTCTACATAAACGACGTACGGAAGGATATTAGCCAGCCATATCTAAAAATAAATCGCTAAGGGAGAGGTGCTAGGGAACCTCGTTTGGCGTGTCTTGCTAAGCTAAACCCTCACCCACAGCCTTGCATGCGTCCACCCTGTGTAATTAGCTTCTTTGGTCGCTTTTATATTTTTACTGCTTCAAATTGCGTGCGTCTGATTTAGAGGGTTTGCTAATTTCCCTCGTTTTTTTCTTTTTTATCTCATCATTACTAATTCACCTTCAGTTAAATCCATCATGGCGTGCCAGTTGGCGATTAACTCCCTTAACTACAGTATTGGGATTTCTCTTGTGTCGTTTATTTTTCATGCTACGAGATGATTTTATTCCGCTCAGGAGAACTTCCCTATAACGCGTTTTTCTTCTAACCTGACGAAAATCCCAAACGTCTTTCAGCTCAGTTGATGGCCAAGTGTCTTCATACTGGAGGGTAGATTTGACTAGTAACCAAGGAGACTTAATCCTACGCTAAAACTGAGGCACATCGAATTTCATGCCACCAGGACTTAATTTTCAGACTGTGGAATGACCCAGTTACCCAGTGAAAAACAAATCGAGTCTAGTAGAGAAGGAGTTGATTTTGTTTCCTAACTCCACACTATAAAAAGAGTATCATGAGCTTAATAAAACTGGTGGAAGATATTAGCCTGCTCGATCGTGTATGCTGAGGTAAAAGTTGGACTAAGAGCACCCTGTTACTGATTTTGCATATTATACCTTAAAATTCTCTTATATGTAATTCGCATGGGTTCGATAATGACGTCGTTTGCATCAGTCTCATACAGAAGGGTATTAAGATGAACTGTGATGAATAAGGCGCAAGGGAAATAGTGCTACGACATCTCCAAAGCCACTGACAGTGCGACCACAGAGCCGATTCCAGCCTCAGTGTGATACGATACTTGGCTATGGGAAGTGAAATTGGTTTTGTTTAATGACTAGTGAATGTTATGGGGGGGTTAGGGAGGGGGTATCTTTGGCTCGAAGGTAGGGAGGAAAGGGAGTGAGCTTGAGATGGTGGAAGTGTGTGTGGGCGGAGGGGAAAAGTGAGGGGGGAGTGAGCATTACAGGACAACAATATATTTAGATCCATGTATTGTATATCCGGGACTGATTCAAGATGGCAGCATAAACAACACAAGAGACTCCTAGGCTCGTATTCTCGTCGTTTAAGGAAACTCCCTAACTCCTATTCCTTGGCGAATTATTTATGAATATAGCTGGTTGCTGTCTTTTTGTACTTTATCTATACATAATGTGGCGATATTAGAAGGATTATATAACACAGAATAGGACAGTAAATGTAATAAACAAAATAAATCGCTAAGGAAAGGGTGTTAGGGTGCATCCTTAACCGGCGAGAATACCGGCCCTAGTCGACGTAATTCTCCCATTACGTCTACATCAAGGAGTCCACTGCATTTTACTTGGATTGACGCACTCTGGACCTAGGGAGGGTCTTGATACGTCGCTCACTCCTAATCAAAACATCAATCAGTTCTGTGGACTGCATGGACGTAGGACTTTAAGACAGTGCAGTGGTGTTCTTTTCGCCGATGAGTGTTACTTTTGTGTGGATCGCCCTGACCGACCCCTGCGTGTGTGGAGGTGATTTCATAAACTTCGCTAGGCTAACAATTTTGCCACGTAGGGGGAACACCGGAATGGCTCTAGTTTCTTGGTTGTGGCAGACATTTTACACGATTATAGAACTCCTTTAGTGTTCACTGATGACTTGAGGATTCGTCGACAGTTTTTTAGGTCCCCATGTAATCCCCCTCGTACAAGACAATCAAGGTGTGTAACCTGCAGCAGGTAACACTCATCCACACAATGTTCCAGCCATAAACGGGTCTTTGCAGGCTGAGAATATTAACCTGGTGCCGTGGTCTGACTTCTAACCGAATATTAGCCAATTGAAAGATGTGTGATATGACAAGGGCATGCACAGTGTCACGTGACCCCAGAAAACAAAATAGACAGCAGGCAAAGAAGAGTGTTAGGTATGAAACGTGTGACTACATGTTACCGTCGTCACGTACCGTACTGACTGACTCTTGTAAATGTGGATTAGTGTTAATGATTACCTGCGTACTGGATTTCCACTGCCAGTTTTCCTGTATTGCACATGTAAGAGGCCGTAATGAATTCATGTATAAATTTCAACATGTAGAACCTGCTTGAATTACATGTCTTCATTTCTTCAGTGTATAACGATTTGGTTGCACTACATTCTCGTGTTGCTTTTTTCATTTTCCCTTGGCTTATCTACTAAACAGCCTTGTGGAACAGCTGCATACACATAAATTATCGTAGCCACTCTATGTTCCCTGTAATCTTATTTACGCATTAAAATTCCTTATTCTCCTGGTCTGTTTTCATTGCCTGTGATTTATTACTCTGCATTAGTTCTTATTTTCTCATTGCATTCCTCTTCCTTTCTCTCCCTTCTTACCTACCTCTCCCAGCCCCATTCCCGCTCCCCCTCCCTCCCTCCCTCGCTCCCCAGCTCGCTCCTTTTCTTTTTCACGTTTCCCTCCTTACCTTCCTTCATTCTTGTCTCCCTCTTCCTTTTCTTCTCTCCCTCTCTCTTTCTTTCAAAGTAACCACGATCATACGCCCTCTTTTGCCTTCCCTTCAACGCCCTTCTCTTTCCTTCCTCCCTTTTCCTTCCCCTTCTTCCTTCACTCTCTCTTTCCCCTCTCTCCTATTTCTTTTCTTCCTTCTCGGTCCCATTCACTTCTTTTCTATCTCTCTCTCTCCCATATCTTCTTCTTGTCTATTTTCCTCCCCCCTTCTCTGCTCCCTCTCCCTCTGTGCCTTCTTTTCTTTTCTCTCCTCCCTTTCCTCTCCCTGTCTCCTAACACCACTAATATAACCACTCCTTCTTCCTTCATACCTACCTCTCTCCCCCATTCCTTCCCTCCCCTCCCTCATTCCCTCTCTCCCTCCCTTCACTTGCCTCCTTATCTTACACATTCCCTCCCTTCCCAGTTCTCTCCCTCCCTTCCCCATTCTCTGTCTTCCTCTCTCCCTCCCTCATTCTCTCCCTCCCTCTCTCCCTAACTACCCGGACTAAATTCACGGACTTGTTTAATCGATCGCACAATTGGTCTTGCTACAGAGATAAAGCCCAAAGCCTGTGATTGTCGGTCTGGCTGGCTGGTCGGTCGCTCGGTCTTCGCTGGAGTGGTTGGTCTTTTCCATCGTCGTCGGCGGCTGGTATTTGACATTTTTCAACATTTTTACGGTACCCTGCTTATCATCATCATCATCATCATCATCATCATCATCATCATCATCATCATCATCATCATCTCACTTAGGCAAAAATTTAGCGTACCCTATTTATCATCATCATCATCATCCTCATCCTCATCGTCATCATTACCCAGACCTCTTTTCTCGCCTGAGCATAGTAAGAATGAGATGCCAGGGAGCCTTCATCAACACTCTCAGGTTCCTGTGACTCACTCTCAACTGAATAAAATCGTCTGGCGTTAGGTGGAATAAAATACAAGAGTTTCCCGGACCATGAGAGTGCTAACCACTGAGAAAACGACCCTGTGTATATGGATCGTAGTGTAGGTTATATAAGGCGTTGTTTTACTTCCTTTTTCATAGCGATATATTTTACATGACACACCTTGATATTCTCTTGTAAGTTATGTATTATTAAGAATCTTCATAATCTGCTTCAGGTACATAGATGATTATTGTGGCAGGTGCAAATCAAGGCCCATCTGAACGTGAGCCAGGTGGATGGGAGGCCAGCGTTATCCTTCTACGGCAATCCAACATCCTTCTTTCGGGGGATAGGCGGGGAATTGAGGGACGCTTATATAACAGGGCAGCTCCACGGTCCGGTCATATCAGTGCCACCACGTGAAGGCGCCCCTCTAGCAAAGAAGTACAAGATTATAAAAGAGCGTCATGTATAAAAAGTACCAAAAGAACATGCGATTGGATTCACAGACCAGACTCACGATTAATTCCGTGTCGTAAATCAGGTTTGTTTTTGGAGGACGAATGAGAGACTTGGGAAAGTTATGAATCCTTTTATCGTCGTCCTTCCTGCAAAACCAAATGACTTAGGACAATTTTTTCCCCATGTCATTTAAGATTTAGTTTCATAGGATGATTAGTAGACTTGTGAAATTATAAAACCCTCTTTTATCCTCGTCTTTCCTGCAAAACGAAATGACTTGTGACCGTATTTCCCACGTATCTTAGTTTTGATTTGCAGGAAGGACGGGAATATAAGGAAGATTATTTATCCTCGTAATTCCTGCAAAACCGAAAGACTTCCGACAGTATTTCCAGCGTACCGAGGATTTGTTTTGCAGGACGAACGAGGCAGGGGAAAGATTCTATGCCTCTGTCTCCACCTTCCTATCACTCTGGAAGCTGCCCTCTTTGTGTGTGTGTGTGTGTGTGTGTGTGTGTGTGTGTGTGTGTGTGTGTGTGTGTGTGTGTGTGTGTGTGTGTGCGCGCGTGCGTGTGTGAAGTTAATTTTGCCATAACCAAACGATTTTATTTCGGCCTATGTTTCCTTTCCTTCGTCGTAATTACCAGGTCTCTTTCCACACTGCTGGTCAGTCACAGATAATCACTGCCTTCATATCAGTCACCAGGTCAGCAGTGGAGTCATCTTGTGCGTCATTATGCAGCTTGGTCGCGAGTCGGAAGGTTGTATCAGTCAGAGGGGAATTACCAAGGCGTGATGGTGGGTTAATGATCTCATTTCCCCTCGTTTCGCCTCATTCTTACCTCATTTCCCTCCCCCTTACCTTAGTTTTTCCTAATTTTCCTCGGTCTTGTCTTGTCTTCCTTTATTTTCAAGTAATCTTTTTTCCCTCAGATTATCTTCCCTCGTTTTCAGTCATTCTTAACCTTCCATCTTGTCTCATTTTACTTCGTTTCTACCTGTTTTTTCGTCATCTCGTCTTGCCTCATTTTACTTCATTCTTGCCTCCTTATTCCCCCGGTCTCGTCTCCTCTTCCTTCATTTTTGCAAGATATTTCCTCCTCTCATTTTGTCTCGCTTTACCTTATTCTTGTCTCATTTTCCCCCATCTTACCTCATCTTACTTCATGTTTACCTGACTTTTCCTCATCTCACCTTGTCTCGTTTTACCTCAGTCTTCTCTTATTTTCCTCTCCCTTGCCTCATTCTCGCTTCTTTGTACGGAGTTTGTCATGATTTCCCTTTCCTCGCTTCTGTCTCTCTCACTCACTCTTCATCCTTCTCTCCTTCTCTCCCTTCCTTTCTCTCCCTTCCCCCCTCCCCACCTGGCTCTCCCTGCCCTCACCAATCAGCACAGGTAGTCCAGGTGTTGCGCTGTACCTGTACCTGGATACGTGGCCTTGTAATGACCTGGGCTGTAATAATTGCTTGTTTGTTCAGAGGGGACGTCATTATCACTCTTACCGCCTCATGCAATACAGCTCTTTTTTGTTTTCTTTTTATTTCATCTTCTTTCTTTTCTTTTTCTCTTTAATTTTCGTTTTGTTATTTATATGTTCGACTTTTCTCTTCAGAATTTAGTCACTCTGTTTTTTATCTGTCTTTTGTCTGTATTCGTTTTCTTATGTGTGTTTCTTATCTACTGCTTAAACCTGCTCACTCTCTTCTCGCCTCCTTTCTCACTCCCCTCCTCTCTCTCTCTCTCTCTCTCTCTCTCTCAGTAGGTAGAAATAAAACACGAGATCACAATGCATGGTATATATTGACAACCATCCAACAAAGACGAATTTTCACGATCTTGCAAATACTCGGATAAAATGAAGTACTGAGGACCACAAATAAATAAATAAATAAATAAATAAGTGAATAAATATGGCGCCCTGAATCTCAATGAATGTGAAAATGAAAACTCTCTTCATTCACAGATGGAGCCACTAACTCGGTGTCTCAGAATATATGGCATCCCGTACCGTGCAGCATTATGCAAGTTTACGTAATTTTTGTCATTATTATTGTTATTAATATTATTACCCCTCCAGTTCTAAATCCCTCTCCTAAGCTGAATAAAATCATCTGTAGATATCAGGACAAGAAAGGGAGGAAGGGGGGGGGAGGGAAGGAAAAAAACAGATACCAGTGATATAATGTGCACTTATATGTCAAAATGCTTCGTTCATAGGTCACAATATTTAGTGTGGTAAGGGATGCTACTGTTTATTTATTTATTTCTTCTTTATTAAGGGTGTAGACATGAAACTATAAATCCTCGACATGCGATTAATTTTCATTTTATTCTTGCTATTGCCAGACTTTTTTTTTTTATTCAATTAAAGATGAGTTAATGAAGGCTTTATTAAATCCCTTCAGTTCCAGAAATCTCCCAGAAGCTGAATCTAATCGTCTGGAGACAACAAGATTAAAATATAAGTAAGGTGTCATCAAGAGGGATTGATGGAGAGTGTTTCAAGCCATCTCACTCTCACAAGGTCCCTACAAGCTGAACAAAATCGTCTGGCGGCAGCAGGAATAAAAGGAGAGAGGGAGTAACCATCTTGAAGATTTTAGCGGAGGATTATGCACAAGTCAATTCATTCTCTTCTTTTGAGGTGCTTAGGTATTGAGGGTTCCAGACGATTTTGCTCAGCTGAGAGACATTCCAGAGGGTCAGTGGTTAGCATCTCTCTCTGTTGACTTCCTTCTGTGTTATTTTCTTCATGCTAACACAAGACGATTTTCTTTAACTGAAAAAAAAAATAAAATCCATGCTGTCAGTGGCTACATACTGTCTCTAATAATATTTCCGAGGCTATGAACAAGTTTTTTTTTTTTTTTTTACATCTGAGAGAAATCCTGAAAGTGGAATGAATGAATTATAGCTTAGAGTCCAAGGCTGAGACATCGGGATATTTTTTTTTCAGTAGCAGGTAAAATGTTCCCAAGTAAAAAAAAAATAATAATAAAAATCAGCCAAGGTTTAGGAGTTAAAGCCTTGAATACCATTACATATCCAGCGTTAAATACCATTGGCCTTTTTAATGAGCGTGAGTAACAAGGCCAAACACAATGGCATAAAAGGCTTAATGAAATGGGGGTTTTGAGACGAGGGCCATTTCTCGCTCAGGTGTGTCATTAACCTTGATTCACCTGGGATGATCAAAGGCTGGCTAACTTACCCCGGGGCATAAACAAGGCACCTCGGCCACAACATATTCCTCTATTGACGTGGATGACGGGGCACTACGTCGGCGGAATGTGCGTTGATTATACCGTATTATCGCAGAGCCTTCACACACACACCACCATGCTATAGAAACCGATACCGTGCATTAGCCAAGAGTACAACCCGTGTTCAGGGGTTGTAGACGGTTTATGTACGCTGCCTCATTTACCTATTATAAAAACCAAAGTAATGATGAATTATATGATCTGGACTTCCTTTATTCACCTCAGAACGATGACTTTTTTAAATATTTTTATTATTTCACTTTTCCTGTTGGCTGAGAACATTTTCAGAATATTTTTTTGATGGTAAAGAAATCAATATTGACGGTGAGCGACTGAATAACTTTCGTTGTAGAGGACAGTTCTTTTCTATGAATCAGGAAAGAACTACAGTACATGAAGTAATAGTTAATGTGGACCGGGAGTCTAATAGTAGGCTTGAAAACGAAAATTATGCTTAGCAGGCGTATTCATCCCCTTCCATTAAAAACAGACAGTGAAGCTAGACTATCTTGTAGAATATGTATACTTAGGACATGCAGTGCAGACAGCTCCTGTTGATGGCAATTAGATTAAACGAAAAACATTGCTGGGCTGGAAAGATTTTGGTAAACAGATGCAATGGTATGAAAGAGGAGAAATTCCCTGTATGTTAAAAAGGAATACGTAATCGACGTGTTCTTGTCCTAACTTACAAATCGGGGACGTCTAGGCTAATAAATTCCCTAAAAGGCAAACTAGGGAATGTTCAGGCAGGGATCAGGATGGATAGTAGGGAACAGATGAAGCTAATCGATATAATCACCACAATTAAAAAGGCAGAAATGGATGTGGGCAGGTCTCGCCTATCATTGAAAAGATAACAGATGGACAACCAGGATAACTGAGTGGCATCTCAGAAATGGAAGGAAAGGAAAGGCTAACAGAGAACAAGACAAAAGACTGATATTTGCCGATTTGTTTGGAGTTGGTGCAACGGGCCTTCATCCTACACTTGACTGTCAATGGGTCTGGCTGTTGCTGATGATGATAATAAGGAGGATGATAATAGGGACCTGTCATAGTACAGGTGTTAATGGCTATTGTTCCTAACCTCTCTTTTTTTTTTTCTAGATGGCTTTCCCGAACAGGATATAACCGCCTAGTGTTTACAAGAATTAAAAAGAAAAAAAGCCAACGTACTGAAGGAGTTAAGTGTGATACATTAAACATTCTTAGTAACAAAAGCCAAAGTAATTATAACGTACCATGACTGCAAAACACAAAACAAGATAATTTTTCTCATGTAACTAAAATCTGTTTTTATAGGAAGAGGCGAGGGAAGATTCTGCCCAGCCCATTCCCTGTCCTGCCTGTAAAACACTTCTTACTAACGACAGGGAACTGATCGTAAGTGTATTTTTATATCCAAGTTTCGATATACATTAAACTAAGATTATATTCAAAGTAACTGCCTGTGAATCATTCTTTACTGTATACATTGCAGGGTATGCTGAGTACCTTATGGCAAAGCACATTTTATCAGTTCGGAATTATTGCCGTTTCAGCCACTTAGGTCTTGTCAGTCTTGGTGTATACAATAGCTGTATAAATTTCATTAAGTACAGTTACAGATACACCTCATTACCACACCTTACAAGACAGTGAGCAGTAACATTCAAACTCGGCCTACTAACAAGCTTTTCAAAATGGCATGGATGTGATTTAAAAAGTGGAATGGCATTACTCTCCGATACTGTTCATTATAATTTTTTTTAGCAATACATCCATCGAAAATACAGTATAAGGGTGGTAATTGATTTGAAAAAAGCTTTTTAATATGAATATCCGTACCAAGCTTTCAAAAACCAAAGTTACAATTACAGATAACACTGTAGCGTTTTTAACAGTCCCAAAGTTAGGACTGAATAATACCCATGCTAGAAGTGAAAGATATGGCATTTTTAGATGGGTTAGGTCCCGTTTGAGTTGGCTTGTTTAAGACCCGTAAATGTCCCTTCTAACAGTACCAAGGTTATAGGACTAAAGAAATCAGATTAGGACCGAAGAATGCCAGTCTAAGGACCAGAGACTGTGGCTTTCCCGGATGGCTGTAGTCCTAATTCCTCGAAAATCCGATCCAAAATTCTGCCAACACTTGGTTTGGATTCTCAGCTTTCAAAGATGATTTATAGTTATTTACTTACTTATCTATATAAATATTCATGTATTGAACACTCCAATCTCCCCATTCTTCAGACCTCTCCTCATTCTGTTGTACATAACTTTGTTGGTAACTTTGTTAAAACGAATAATTTACGGCGGAAACGAATACAGTATCAGATTTAAACAAAGCACTGCAAAAACATTGTAAAATTTATATGTACTGTATATCATGTGGCATGATATACAGTACATATAAATATGAGGGAGGGGGGGGTGAGTTGGGGGGAGGGGAGTCAAATGGTGGGTGACAGAGTGACTTGGAGGCGTTTTGTCTGCGGCCACCCTTTGCGGGATTAGGGCGTCGGGCTATAGATAGATAGATAGTATATCATGTCCCAAACTATCCATGGCTGAAACGGCAAATTTACCTTAAATTTTTAAGTTTAGACAATAGGCTAAGTCCGGACAGAGAACTTATACTGAAAGCGGTAATAGTACTGTATATACGAAATATGATACGATCGTTATACTTGAGGCTAAAATTCTTGGGTACGTGTGACTGACAAAGAAAGCACCTCTGGACTACGACATGAAACCGTCATTTTTCAGTCAAGGTCCCAGACTCATTTCAAGGTGCAAATAGGCTGGGGAAGAGAATGTGTGAGAAAGAGTGTGGAATTATACAGGTATATCACTGAACTGCTAACAAGTACTGTATATGGATTTTAATGCAGTCTTCGTTGGTCTGGGGTGTATTCCAAAATATCACTTTTCTAGTACAGTTAATATTAAAAATTAGGGGAACTAGCAAATGATATTTATAGGTGGAAATGGAAATTAAATAGGTAATTTATTTTGATATTTACTGTGGCCTTATTAGCCAAACACAACGTGAAAAAGGAGACGTGATAAGGGTTTACCACACACCACTAAACTGGTAAGAGTGTTGCGTAATACATCCCTGAAGTGGAAAGCTTAAGTGACAGGGAAAGCGCCAACTGAGCTGCTAGTAGTGGTGTATCTGTATCAACGTACTGGTAGCGTGACTGACATAGGAAGCACCCAGCATAATGTGTGGTGTTTTATGTCACTAAACTGGTAACAAAAACTGTAGCTTAGTACTGTATATCACTGCCTTATAACATTTAGCACTGTGTTGTATATATATGTAGCCTATATATATCACTGATGCCCTTAAGCTCTTGTGGTCCTGCTCGTCGCTCCCCCTGGTCTCATTTAGGGATCCAGAGGACGGGCTTCTGTGCCGGCGTTGCAAGTGGCTTAAGCGTCTTGGGTCTGCGGTAGTACTCGGTCAGGTTGGTGGTGATCACGGTGTCGGCTGCGTCGGGGCGCTGGGCAGGCCTCGTCACCACCTGCTGGAGGTTCAAGTCCGGGGGTAGGCGGTGCTCGGGGAAGTCCTTGAAGTCTCCAAGGATCACCACTCCGCTGTCTGGCTCGCGGCTGTAGATTCCACCCACGACTTCGATGAGATGTGCGATCAGAGGCTCCCTGAGGCGACTGGTGTGCGGATATGGGTGGCTCACGACGCAGAACACCAGGCACGAGATGTCAGCAGGCAGGCCTCTCGGATCCAGCCGTACCCAGAGCACGTCAAGGCTGGGAGGCACGGGAATGGGTAGCCTGGTGGAGGTGATGTCATCCCTTACATACAGAACTACGTTGCCTCCCTTGCCCTCCTTGCCTCCGTTCTTCCCCTCCTGTGGACGCACCCACAGACTGTACCCCGGGATAGCCACGTCCTCACTGCGCTTGATCTTGCACTGGGTCACGGCACACACGTCTACCACCTTCTCCTCCAGCCTCCTGCGCAGTTCGTCCACCCTGCCTGCAAGGGGGTTGAGGGTGGCTGCTAGGATGGACGGGAAGCCTGACTCTCGCTCCAACACATCCACACCCTCACCCTCGCCACCAAACTCGGCCATGGCTCTGCCCCTACTGACTGGCACTCTAACACCCACCCGCACCTCTCGCACTCACCTCCATCCCTCCCTCCTTCCTTTCCCTCCACTCCTCCCCTCCATTCCTTACTCTTCGCCTTTATTCTCGAGTAACCAAATCTTTCTCTCTTTCCCCTACCCACCCATCTCCTTCCGTACAACCTTTGTTTACTTCATCCCTCTTTTCACCTTTCTTCTCTCTTCTAGCAGTTATCTCTTCCCCTTGTTCACCTCTCCCTCTCTCCATTCCCTCACCCTCAAATCTCCCTCTCTCCCACTCCTCTCTCCCTCTCTCCCACTCCTCTCTCCCTCCCTCTTTTCACCTTTCTTCCCTCCTGACCTAGTTTTCCTTACCCCCTGTTTACCTCCCTCCCTATTGTTGTCTTTCTGTGACCCAGTATCCCATTCAGTACCGACCCACACTTCTACTCCTCTCCCTCCCTCCCTCCCTCTCTTCACCTTTCCTCCCTCATATTCACCTCTTTTTCTCTCTCCCTCCTTTCGCCTGTCTTCTTTTCACCCTGTCTTCTCCATCATTTATTCCCTTCCTCTTCTCGCCTTTCTTTTCTTCTTATCCAATGCTCGCTTCACCTCAACTTTCGCCCCTCCTTCCCTCAGTTTCTCTCTCTCCTATCTAGACCCAATTTCTTTTCACCCAGTTATTCCATCTCTTCTTTGCAGTCTCGCTTCGCACTTAATCTCTTTCTTTTTTTTATCATCCTTCTCTGATTCATTATTCTTAGATTTAACATTGCCCTTCAGTCTTCGCCTCTTCCTCCCTCACCCTTTTCATTTCTTCCCTCTCTCCCTCTCTGCTTTTGCCTTCGCCCTCCTTCCCTCTCTCATTTCACCGTCTTCATCCCTCCCTGTCTCCCCCCTCTTTCTCTCTCCCTCTTTTCCCCCTCTTCTTTCCTCCGTATTTTCACCTTTTCCCTCCCTCCCTCCCTCTTTTCACCTCTCTTGTCTCCCGTCAGTTTCTCTCCACTCCTTTCTTCCCTCCTAACCTCCTCTCACTCTCGCTTCGCTCTTTGTGCCTCTCTTTCTTCCCCCCTGTCATGTTTTCTTATTCGTTTGCATAGATTTGACATAATTTTCTTGTGTTTCCCTTTTCGCTGCTGTAACTTTCTGTTCCCCTTCATCTTCACCCGCGTCTCTTCCTCGCCAGTCTCTCTTTCTCTTTGTCTCCACTTCCTCACTCGACATTCCTCACCCAATTTACTTCACCTTCAAACCCTATCGCCTCACCTGATTACCCATTTGTGCTCCCATTTCAGTCCCACCCTTACCTCTCCCCTCCATCATCCAATTTTCCCCTCATTCGCCTTCTTCCTCCCTCACTCTATCCACTCATAACCTTCCCTCTTCCTTGATCCTCATTTTCTCCTTTCCCTTTTCCCTTCTCTGCTTTTTTTTTTTTTTTTTTTTTTTTTTTTAATTTCCCTCTTCCCCCACCCTCCTATCCACTTTTCCTTCACTCTCATTACCACTCTTCCTCACCCTTCGTTTCCTTCTTCTTTCACTCTCCCCTTTCCATCTTCCCTTCCATTTTTTTTGCAGTATCACCTCACCCTGCCTCTTCTCCCTTCATTTTCACCTTTACTTACCACTGCTTTCATTCCTTTACGTTTCCCTCACTCTCTTTCCTCCTCATTCTTCTCTCCCCTTCCCCTCATTCTTTTCAATTGCCTTCACCTCTGTCATTTACTCTCCTATCACCATCTCAGTCGTCACTACTGTCATTCTTCCCATTCTTACCCTTGCCTCTCACACTCTACATCCTTGTACACACACACACACACACACACACACACACACACACACTGATTATCTTATCCTCCTCTCATCCTCACTTCCCTTCATACTTTCCTTTCTCTCATTTTCCCTTACTTCTTTCCCCACTTTCACTTCCTCTTCATTCTCTCCTCCATCTCTCTTTCCCCTCTTACCTTCCTCATTCTTATCTTCCAGTCATACTTTCCTCACTCATTTTTTCCCTCATCCTCTCCTGATTCTCACTCCCGACATTCTCGCTTCCCTTCACGTATTTCTTTCTTTCATTTTCCCCTCATGTCCGTGTCACTTCTTCAGTTTCAACCCCTCGCGCTCCCCTCTCCCCTCCCGCCCCTCTCAAATCAAAGAACCAACTACAATTACATAACACGGAATGAAAAGAAAATGACAGAAAATAACGTCAAATAAAAGAAAGATATCATAAAAGGAGAGAAAAAAATAAAAGAATAAGTGGCTTGGAACTCAGATTGCCGAATGAACTTTTACAGCCTAGAGTCACGACCTCCCATAAAACTCTGACAGCTTAATTCGGCGTTGTTGAGAAATGTTGAGGAATTTGCTTAGATTTACAACCCCACATCTTATATTGTGCTGCCAGTTGTGCGGTTTACAAGCCAGACCCAAATAAAGTTACCTGAGATGTACAAGCCCAGCCCTTCTTTGGCGTTGCTAGGTTTGCGATTTACGAGCCAGACCCGAATAAAGTTACCTGCTTAGAGATGTACAAGCACAACCTTCATTTGGCGTTGCTAGTTTTGCAGTTTACAAGGCAGACCCTAATAAAGTTACCTGCTTAGAGATTTAAAAGTCCAGCCCTTATATAGTGTTACCAGCTTTGCGATTTAAAACCCAGGTCCTTATAAAGTTTCCTGTTTGGAGATTTACAGGGCGAGCCTTTGAAGAATTATCAGCGTTACTATTTACATGGGGAGCCTTGCCAGTTTAGGGATTTTCCTAGCCATATCTAGAGATGGGAGAATTTTGCCTACGGAAGGAAACATTTATTGCGAAGATACAGCAGCCTCGGCCCTACTTGGACCCTATTTTTTTTTCAAGACCTCTGGAACGAGCCATCTAACTTATGTCCAAAGTCGTATGCATAAAAGGCGACAATTTTCGTACGGTATACCTCCATCCAGTATTCCTAAGAATTTTGTATTCAGGAACTTCGTAACACCTCTAGAAAGTAAGTTTTGTGACATTCTAACACATACTGAGGGTAAGTATAACAACATATGTGAGAAAGCGAAGGGAAGGGATTGAGAGAGTGGGGCGTGAAAGAGAATTGGACTGAATGAGGGAGAAAAAGAGGAAATGGGATTGAAGGAAACGTTAGAGGAGAAGGGGAGGAAAGGTGACTGAGATAGAGGAGGGAATGAGACAGAGGGAGTGTGGAAGGGGAGGGAATGGGGTTGAGGGAGAGGGGAAGGGAT
Organism: Coenobita brevimanus; assembly: GCF_032717465.1. NCBI lineage: Eukaryota > Metazoa > Arthropoda > Malacostraca > Decapoda > Coenobitidae > Coenobita > Coenobita brevimanus. The sequence goes on along the minus strand of NC_137031.1, from coordinate 43,020,720 downwards.
GGGAATGAAAGTAAGGGTGAGGATCGTCTCTAATGTTCGAGGCTGGTGGGGGACAAGGAGGGGTCAACTTGCTCCCTCTACCCATGTGTGATCCTTTTTGAACTCCTTGGCATACCCATGAATCCCATACTTAACTTTCTGTGGGAAACTATGCGAGAAGTGGTTCATAAATCACGATGTATGTTGCACGGTACTATTTTCGTTACAGCCATTGCAGCAAAGGAAAATGAATTGGGTTAGGGGTCAGTGAGACTAAGAAAATGGAATTGAGAATGGGAGGAGCAGGGAATGAGACCGAGGGAGATGTTGAGGAGAAAGGGAAAGAAGGGGATTGAGGGAGTGGGGCAGGAGAAAGAATAAGACTGAAGGAGAGGAGAAAGGCAGGGAATGGGTTTGAAGGAGAGGTTAAAGGAGAAAGGGAGGAAAGGGAACAGAGGAGGAGGGAAGAGGAGGGAATGAGATTGAGGGAGTGTGGAAGGGGAGGGAATGGGACTGAACGATAGGAGAAGGGAAGTGAATAAGTGTAGTGGTGGGGGAAAGGGAGGTAGGAAAGTGGAGAGGGTGAGAAGGAAGGTCGATGGAACAGAAGAATGGCTGTGTTGGCCCAAGAGGTACCACCACCAACGGCATAGGTGAACATTTTGCTGCTGTGTTAGTGAATGTTGTGCTGAGGTGCCCGATGCTGCGGCTGTTGCGTTCAGCCTACGGGGTTGCTGCTGTTACTGTTTAAGTCCCTGCTTCTTTCCATAGTGACCCTGAATAGGTAATTATGCGGGTGGAGGTGGTACAAGGTTCCACAATATTTCAGACCCATGTTTTAGCCGTCATTCTGTCATGGCAGAGGGTCCGGGGGCCGCATGCAGTACGGTTGCTCCAGTGATCATTTTACGTGTCCGAGGTTATTAGTTGAAGAAGCGAGATTCCAACCATTACAATCCTCTTGAGTGATCTCGGTTAGTTACTTCAGGCCGAGGATGTTACTTGTAGGCCATTCTTGCTCCTCCACACGGTTTCATTCATCAGAGGCATCTTAACACTCAAGGTTCATTATAGTCTTCATTAAACCCTTCGCTACCAGAATAGCATCATGGATTTGTCTTGTGTTGGCATGATAAAAATAAAAACTACATCATGGAACTGAAGGGGTTAATTCACTGAGATCTCTTAAGGCTTTGGCCCAGTATCAAGACAGTGTAAAATAACTATTGTCCACGGCTGTACCTTCACTGTTGAGAGTGTGAGTGAGGTGTGTGTCTGTACTGTGGTCAAGGGGCAAGAATTGTGCTGCACCGTCACCTTTGATTGCCTAGAATCTGACAGCATTATCACCTCCTGCATGTTTTTGGTGCTCTGGCCTTTGCTTCCCTCCCATTGGTCTCCTTCATTCTCCTTCCTTAAATCCATGGACATATCCAGGGTACTTAAAACTATCTCTATTTATTTATTTTTTTCTGAGACTTGACTTCAACTTTTTTCTTTCAGCTTAATTGTATCAGTAGTAATATCATAAATTAAGGTCACGGAACAATTCATTTTCTACAAGTGTGATTACCTGTTGATGTATACTCTTAAAGTAGTCTGAATGCTGTAACGTCCTGCACTACCAAAAGTATAAAAAAAGAATAACCATTGATGATATACTTGTTTTCTGTTATTATCAATTGCCTTTCCACCACACTTATTATCAATTCCTCCTTCCACCACACCTAATACTCCCGACGTACTGTACTTCCTATAAACTTCCCATAGACATGTAACTTTTGACCGGTTTGGTGGAGACGGCTCAGGTCATGTCATGTCAGGTCAGGTCAGGTCATGTCAGGTCAGGTCAGGTCAGATCAGGTCAGGTCAGGACTGGTGCAAACGGGTCTAGTCAGTCACCCAGGGATTACTTGTTTTAATCTTCCAGCCAGAACATTATCAGATTGGAAATGAATCAGCTGTGATGACGCTGGCTTACTGGGCGTAGCTGGGGGGGGGGGGGATGGTGGGATGGAGTTTAGGAAGGTGGGAAGGAGTGTCAGATAGGGAAGGAGAGGGAAGAAAATGGCCCTGAGGGGGTGGAGAGGAACGGAAATTGCTTAGGAAGGAAAAGGAAAGGTTTAGGATGAATGGTTGGACAGAGGAAAAGAGGGGAAAGAATGGAGCTGGAAAGGAAAGGGAAGGAAGGGAATGGAGTTAGGAAGGGGAGAAGAGATAATGAAATGGTCTTGAAGCAGTTGGAAAGGAAAGGGAGGGAAGGGAATGGAGTTGGGAAGGGGAGGAGGAGAAAGAAAGGGTCTTGAGGGAGCTGGAAGTGAAAGGATCGGGGTTGGGAGGGGTAGTGGAAGAAGAGGAAATGAGGTAGGGAATGAAATGGGAGGGAAGGAAATGGGGTGGGAAAGGGAGGGAAGGGAAGGAAATGAGTAGACGGGCAATCCGGTTAAGGAACAAGGGAGGGGAGTGAGGACTGAGTTAAGAAGGCATGAGGGACTTGAGGAGGGTGTGGAGTTGAGGAAAAAGAGTTTGGATTTGAAGAAGCTACGGGGCATTTTTGGCGAAAGTTAAAGGAGGGAGAAACTGAAGGGGGTAAGGGGATCAGGTAAGAGGGACAGGTTGGTAAAGGGGTTGAAAGGAGAAGATAAGATGATAATGGGGTTAATGGGGCCAGTGTTTCTATAATTGGCTCTGACATCATTAGCATAAGTGCATATAATTAGACTGGGGGTTAGAAAAGCCTCAGTGCATTAAGGAACGCTCCCACACTTCACACTACACACTGCCACGGTAAACTGCCACACCACACCTTCCACACCACACACTGCTACACTACTCATTGCCACACCACACACTGTCACACCACACACTGCCACACTACACATTGCCACACCACACACTGCCACACCACACATTGCCAGGCAGCCTTATTACACACTGCCCCACCTCAATGTCACACCTCACACAACCACACCGCATTGCCAAGCAACACAGTGCCACAGTACACAATCTCTCTGTCTCTCTCTCTCTCTCTGTCTCTCTCTCTCTCTCACACACACACAACACACACACACACACACACACACACACACTATTTCCACGGCCGGAGCTATTCTCATGGGCGGAACTATTCTCTAGGAGGAACTGTACTCACAGGAAGACCTATTCTCATGGTCGGAACTATTCTAAAAGGCGGAACTGTTCTCACGGATGGAACTATTTTCATGGCCGGAACTAATCTCACGGTCGAAACTCTTCCCACGGGAGGAAATTTCACACGGAAGGAACTAAGATCACGGGAGGTACTGATCTTACGGGAGGAACTATTCTTACCAAACAATTGCGAGGAATCAAACGTATCTTTAGTAGGGACGATGTTAGAAATGTGGCAATTCGTCCCTTCAGTACGAGAGACGTCTCCTAAGAAATAATAATCTGGTGGTTGCAAGAATCTTATTAGGCTGTAGCGCAATTTCGAGGCACTGTAATGTAACTATTGACCGTACCCGTGTGGTTCAGGCACCGAGTTGCAACCGGAGGAGGGTCGCGTTGCAAGGCTGCGGGCCATAACTCAGCATTCCCGTCAGCTGCGACCTCCAATATATTAATGTATAATCCTCGGCCCATTATAATTTTACCCATAATCCTCCTCGTGCGTTTAGTCGTGGTCAAATAAATTGTCCCGAATCCTCTTTAGGGCGATTTACTAAAACGGTGGTGAGGCTGAAGCAGGAGGTAAACAAAGCCTGGACAGGGAACGGTCGCCGCCCTTTAGCAGGCCAATGCAGTGTTGTGGGTGGACATAAAGCTGTGCTCGTAGGGACGCCCACCTGTTTAACACAAATTCATTACAGCTCTGGCAGGCTGTTCTAGATTGCTCCTAAAAGAAATGTAGTGACAGTATATTAATTTCTGTAACCGATGTACTGTACTGACTATCAACAACTCAGGCATTGAAAAGGTTTATTGTAAATGTAAATAAGAACATTTTATACGCAGCCCCGACCCAGAGATTTATAGGTAGGGTCTCTTGGGCCTCTTTACCCCAGTAGTGCGGGGTTGCATGTCGAAATCTGGGGGAACGCTTGTTGAGTGCTGTCCTTGTTGGTTGTATAAGAAACTGTAACTAACCATTCAGGGCTCAGGTTCGAATTTAGGATATTCAGGTGACGCTGAAACAAATGCAGCTCTGAGTATGCAGCTGACCCTTCACTACGAGGAGTCTTCCCTAAATTTAGTAAGTTCGTGTAGGGGTAATAAGAATAAGATGAAAAAAAAAAAAAGGAGTTGTACTGAAAATGTCCATGGTCCAAGCATCAGTACACGCATCTCTTAGTAATTATAGACCTAATTATGGTCGTAATTTGACTTATCACCGGTTAATGATCTTAGCAGGTGTCGTAAAAAATTTGCAGATTTCTTATTCACCAAGAAATTCAGATAAATAAAGTCCCTGTTGTAAATGAGATAAAGTTTTGCAGGAAGTACAAGGCAAGGCAGCTGCAGAATCTTCCCGTCTCTCGTTCATCCTACAAAACCAAATCTGAGGGAAGTGAATGTACATCTGTCACTGAATCTGGACCCAGAGAATTACTCCCCACCTGACCTCCATGTGAGACAGTACTGAGCCATTGTAGTCAAAAGCATATGCATTAGGTAGAGGATGTCTTCACTCTCTCTCTCTCTCTCTCTCACACACACACACACACACACACACACACACACACACACACACACCTCCGCACTGCCGTGATGTGGATTATACTTACCCTTATTATGCTCACACACAGCACTAGGGTAGGCAGCATTGACCTCTCTGTCATGGGCGCTTTAAGAGGCTCATTCCACCAAGTAAACAGCAGGAATAATTTCACTGCATTAATAGGTTCACTGCTGCATTAACTGGATCACTGTTAATGGGCTCACTGCATTAATTGGATCACTGTTAATGGGTTCACTGCATTAACTGGATCACTGTTAATGGGCTCACTACATTAATTGGATCACTGTTAATCGGCTCACTGCATTAATTGGATCACTGTTAAGGGGTTAATGGGTTCACTGCATTATCTGGATCACTGTTAATGGGCTCACTGCATTAACTGGATCACTGTTAATGGGTTCACTGCATTAACTGGATCACTGTTAATGGGTTCACTGCATTAACTGGATCACTGTTAATGGGTTCACTGCATTATCTGGATCACTGTTAATGGGCTCACTGTATTAATTGGATCACTGTTAATGGGTTCACTGCATTAACTGGATCACGGTTAATGGGTTCACTGCATTAACTGGATCACTGTTAATGGGTTCACTGCATTAACTGGATCACTGTTAATGGGTTCACTGCATTAACTGGATCACTGTTACCTCCCTGAGTACCAGACGATTCTCATAAGTTGAATGAAATAATTTGATGCTAACCTGATTCAAATAAAAAACGCGTCATCAGACTGTAGTAAGAATGTACGAGAGAGAGAGAGAGAGAGAGAAACTCATTGTACTGTGAGGCAAGTTCCTGATTTTAGTCTCACAGATACATTAGCCATACACCTGCCGTATAACAAAGGTACAGCGGGTCTGCTTGTTTTCTTTTGTATCGTTTTGTATGTACTGTACCTCGTCCTTTACTGCCAGATTAGCAACAACATCGGCAACCAGAAGATCCCTATCAAACTGCAAGAGAATATGTCAGTCAGTAGTAAGAAAAAATAAATACACAGACTCTTGAGAACTGCAGGGATGAAGAGAGAATGGGATTTAGTTATATAATTTTACTATCTCGTAACCTTTCTTACATGGGACAGGAGGGTGGACTGTCTCAATTGTTGTGAGGTTACGTCTTACTAATAATCCATGTTATGTAAGCCTTAGTTCATTGCTGTTTACATTGATTACGAGAAGGGAACTATACATTTTTTTTTTCTTTTAAGCGAACACTTCTCAGATCTCGATTCCCAGCCATTAAAGGAAGTAGTAAGCGCCGGCCCGGAACATAACGATGATTTTAAAAGATTTAAGGTATGTAGAGTTCGCGATATGCGAACGTTCTAGGATAATAATATTAAGGTTTTGCAGATTCATTCACATAACGGGGCATCCGTTTATTTTTTTCATTGTTCTATTGCTTAAAAATTATCTAATTTCAATACAGTTTCGACATGAATATGCACGGCAGGTACTGAAGGAAGGGGAAGCCAAAGACAGTACGAAGGTCGGGACGCAGTAAAGCATGTGGCCACGGATGTAAACAGTAGCAGGCGTGAGTTGGATGTGTGTGGATGTGAGTGGAGTTTTGGACGGACTGGATGGTTAGGCTAAGGGACGAAAACATGAGAGTAACCAGGATGTACAGGAGGTAAGATGCCATTAACTGCTGTGTCTTGCTGATGTGTTAATTTTAATGGTGATTAATGCTTAAACTTTGTGCGAGTGATGGACGTTGATCAGCCGCCCCGAGCTGGAATGTGAAAAACCTTGATGCCTTCACTGCCTTTAATAATTATATCTGATGCAGCAACAGCCACATTTTAGCGAAAAATAACGGTTTTATAAATAGGGATATGAAGTTTGCGTGCGGCATATTGAAACATGGTACGCACAATAATGAATCTTTATTGGGGAACAGCGTGAGTTCGTCGCATATTGAGAAGTCATCCTGATGTGTTTTAATATGTAATGATGTAATAGTGTAGAATACGTCATCTGTTGGTGTTTGTATTCATCTAGTTAAGTTGGTCGTAGAATAAAAATTTTCTGTGGTAGGTCATTGAATGAAAACGAGTACAAGTAAATGGGTTACTTTTAGTTCTTTACGTTCCAGCATTTTACTGATAGTAGTTAATATTATGGGAGGAGGAGATTTGTAATTATTAATAACTAGATTGTGTGGGTGGGCGGGTTTAAATAAGCGTTTTAGTGTTTTGAGTCCAGGAATCATCTGCTGAAATGTTATTTATATCCAGACGCATATATATATATATATATATATATATATATATATATCAGTTTAAACACTGACGATGTTTTTGGGTAGGATGGGGAGATGGGTACACGGTCCACTACAGAATCATGGCACTCCTAAATCTGTCACCCCGCGTCCCACTCCCTTACTCTTTTTTTTTCCCACTGATTGATATCGGGGGGTTTTACGTTGTGGAAATCGCCTTCTTTCTCCGTTAAATACACCATAGCCAGAGAACGAAATGGTCAGGTTGTATCGTTTGGACTTTTCTGCCACAAATGTCATGTGATTATTAACACATCTTCGGGCAGTCCTCCAGCCTCTTGTTTGTTTGTTTGTTTGTTTTGTTTTAAGGCCCTTGAGGCACCAATTACGTCTCTTTCTTGTAGTGTTTGTATTTAATTTCAAGCAGCTTTCAGCTACCACTTCTCTTATTCCTGGCAGTGCATCAGGGTAGGCTACTAAAACTCTCAGTTCAAATTTTATCTCCACTCAAACACATCGCCCTCTCTCTCTCTCTCTCTCTCTCTCTCTCTCTCTCTCTCTAGCAGCCTCTGCATTATATCCCCACCAGTCAGAATTGAGGCCATTAGCTTGTAGAATATTATAAGAGGATTTCCTTCACTGAATTTAGAGTGAAGACTGAATAGAGAATACAATTGTTGGCGTTACGGCTAATATTTTATCTTCCAACAGTTTTATCTTAGTCATCGTCGTCATCGTCATCATCACCTACCTCCACCACCGTCACCATTTACTATCATCATCACCATCACGATTGCTGTCTACCACCATCACCATCAGGATCACCATCTACTGTCATCACCATCATCATCTACTGTCACCATCACAATCACCATCTACTATCATTACTATCACCATTCACCATCACACATCCTCGTAACTCCATTCTCACTGTCACCTGCCCCAATTTCTTCTGCTACATGCTCTGTATCGTGCTAGTGATATGGAGTGAGAGGTAATTGTTTTAAGCTGCTGATTTTGCTCTGAATGTGTGCAAGAATGT
>NC_137031.1:42997750-43010250 GCF_032717465.1 Coenobita brevimanus | reverse complement strand
AGAGAGAGAGAGAGAGAGAGAGAGAGAGAGAGAGCAGGTGGAGAGGAATAGTGTAGGGGAATAATATATGGAGGAGGGGAAAAGTTAGTGAGAGAGGGTAAGTGAGGAGAGGTAGTGAAAATATGAAAGAGAGGGAGAGAGAGAGAGAGAGAGAGAGAGAGAGAGAGAGAGAGAGAGAGAGAGGAGACCACTGGGGTAGATGGGGAATAGAGGGTAGGTGAGAGAGAGAGAGAGACCACTGGGGTAGATGGGGTATAGAGAGTAGGTGGGGAAGAGGAGAGGATGGAGGATGATGAAAGGAGAGAGGGATTGGGGGGGGGGTAGGATTGGAGTACGGTACTGTGCAAATGAATACGGATAAAAATTCAAGTTTAAGCCCCTGCTCCACTAGATAATATTTTTTTTGCCAGATTTTTGATGATTCTTGCAATTTTTATTTATTTATTATTTTTATATACTTGCCATATGTCGTGCAGGTGAGGTGTAATTATAAAATGCTCCCCAAATAAACGCATTAGGTATGAGAGGAAACTACAGTCCTTCTACCCTAACGTGGCCCAAATTTTTGCCCATTTGTGGGGTGTTTCACGTAAGTTTGTGGCAGAATAAGACATCACCACAGCTCTACATCCTTTCCAGAGCACTCCTTCGTGACTGGCATCGTATTCTAGTGTTAACCTCCTATTACAGCATATTGAAGGTGGAAACATGGCAATATTAGGTCAAGTTAGATTTTTAAAATGTATATATCAAGGTGTATTACCAGGTCTTACATTGTCCCCAAGGTGCAAAATTTGGTCAGAAGCCAGTCATTGCGACCATGAATATTCTCCTTCAGATTTCCTGCATGCTGTGTAGACGCCATGGCCGGAATGTCACCCCCAACTTCTTCAATTATTTTTGTTTTTTAATAGGCCACCCCTGAATGTGTGGGTGGGTTTGGGTGTAGGTTAGCATGTAAATGAGTGTAAGTGTAGGGGAAGGCTAATTGGGTGTGGATGTAGGTGAATGTGGGCGAAGGTGTGGGTGTGAGTGTGGGTGTATGGGTGTGGGTGTAGTTCGATGTGTAATATGGGTATGGATATGATGGCCTTGCTGGATGTGTGTGGGTGTGGGTGTGAGTGTGGGTGCATGTAGGTTTGGGTGTAGGTGGGTGTCAGTGTCGGCGGAGATGTGGGTGTAGATATGGGCGTGAGGTGTGAGTAGTGTAAGTTTGTGATGGATAAAAGTGGGAGTGAGAAGTGTGGTTGTAAGTGAGAGAGATGAGTATAAGTAGAAAGAGGAGGGGAAAAAAAAAACAAGTATAAAAGCCTTATGAGAGGATTACTTATGGTCATCCTAGAAATCTGTTTGTTTATACCTTTACCCTGAGTGAGAAAAAGGGGACTGGATGATGATGATGATGATGATGATGATGTGCTGTTTTTTCCATCTTCCTCCAGAATGGGTGTGTGTCGAATGATGGTGTAGGTGAGGGGCGTGTAGGCGTGGATGAAGATTGGAGCGTGCGTGTGTGTGTGTGTGTGTGTGTGTGTGTGTGTGTGTGTGTGTGTGTGTGAGGAGTAAGTATCGTATGAATATAAATCTCGAGCAGAACTTGGATGTCAGGTGTGTGTGTGTGTGTGTGTGTGTGTGTGTGTGTGTGTGTGTGTGTGTGAGAGAGAGAGAGAGAGAGAGAGGGAGGATGCGAGACTTAATATAAATATAAGCCCTCTTATATTTGCGTCGTATATAATATTTATTCCAGCAGACGTCAGAGAATAGCTGAGATTGAGTCATAGTGTACATAAAGTCACCACCACCCTCATAAAGGTAGGGGAAATCTCAAGCGTCGGTACTCGTTTTCCGGGTTCAAGGGTTCAGAGGAGTCGAAGCAGGATGGTGAGCTCGGCAAGGGAGGTTTCGAGCAGCAGGTTCAACTTCCAACTCATAGGTGGTTTCTTTCTCTCGTTTTTTTCGTGCTGTTTTCAGACGATTTTATGCACATTAGGAGAGATTTTCCTACTGGAGGGGTTAGATATAACCTTCATTAACCCCTCCAGTACGAGATGGTTTTCCTTTGTAGCATAAAATCATCTGAAGGTGAATAGAGATGGATCAGGAGGCTTCAGGGGTTCATAGGACTCGAACTGCTGATAATTACTCACTCATTGCCTTGACTTTCTCATTTGTTTCATCCTGTATTTTTTTCTTGCTATCTCTAAATGATTTTGGATAGATCATGAGGCATATTTGAAACTGAAGGGTTTAGATAATGTAGATTTCCTTAACCCCTCCAATACGTGAGGTCTTTCTTAGGCGGTATTTGGTCACTTGACTGGCAGCAAACTCTCATTTTCTGTCCATCTCTAATACAAGAGTTAATTAGTACTCCCAGTCCTTCTTGTATGCAACAAGTCAACTGTCTTCCTGTCTGTCTCCTTCTGCCTATGACCTCCGGTCTTTATAAACGTAATGTGTCCAGGCATCTTGAAACGAACGGATCTTGAATTTGGCATCCCATTTTTTTGTTTTCCTATGAAGAACAGTGTTGCGGCTTTCTAGCCTTTGGTTCCATCCGCCTTGCATAAAATAAGAAAGGAAATGGAGGTTTGGTGGTTAAAGAAAACGGTCTGCAGTTCGCGGTGCCCGTAAGACGCAAAATTTGTACGTAGCCGCCTATACCCGTTTTGCTCCAACTTGGCCTTCAATTTACGTCTCACCATCATGAAAATCCACTTGTAACAAAGGATTAGCCCTAGATTATGATCCTAGTCACGAAGAAGTGATATGGAAAGGACGTAGAGCTGTAGTATTGTCTTTTGTAATCAAGCTATGTGAAATTAGAGGCACAAGAAGAATACACTGGGCCAAGTTAGGGTAAAAAGAGTATAACATAAAAGTATAACGAATGTAGAGGATATGGACATATCGGTGCTTTCGGGGCTTTTCATTATAGCGTTGAATTGAGGTGAGGCTGCGTGATGATTGTACTGGCGATCTGTTTCTGGTTAAATATTTAGAAATTCCCAAACACTTCCTCCTTAGCGATTTATTCTGCACATTACACCTTAGTACTCTCCTGTATGTCATTTATTTAAACTATCAGTACCGTATTTAAAGCAACATAAATAACATGAAAGAAAATGCTAAGGTGCAATACGCAAAATAAATCGCTAAAGAAGAGGCACTACGAAGCCCCTAATGCCATACGGCTCTCGGGTTCGTATTTACCCTGGCACTGGAGGCTGTACGTAACGCCTTTTCCATAGCGATTTATTATGCTTGTTACACCTGATTGCCTTGATGATGAGTGAAAGGCTTAATTAAGATACGGTTAATGAATGTGCTTAATTAGCTTTTAATAATTAGGCTGTAATGTTCTCGCCCTCTCTCTTGGGAAATTAATTTGTATATTGGCGTCATTTTCCGCAGGCGTGGTGGTAGTTGTGTGTGTGTGTGTGTGTGTGTGTGTGTGTGTGTGTGTGTGTGTGTGTTTGTGTATGTATGTGTGTGTGTGTGTGTGTGTGTGTGTGTGTGTGTGTGTGTGTTACATCTTTCCTGTGCCTGGATTTTTCTCACCCAGTTTTACTAGTGCGAAACGGGTAATGATGATGGTGAAGATGATGATGATGATGATGATGATGATTACTGTTATATGGTGATAATGATGATGATGATGGTTTACTTTTATATGATGATGGTGATGATGATGATGATTACTGTTATTTGGTGATGATGATGATGATAGTGACGATGCTGTTGGTGATAAAAGATAATGATAATTGATGATGATGATGATGATATATTTTGTTTATTCTGTTAAACCCTTGACCTCAAGGATTTATCTCTGAACAAAATCGTCCGGCGTTATCCTGAGTAAGATACCAGGTTGATATCCACAGAAATTGATCACCTCTACTGATAAGAGTGATATTGTGCAGGTCTCCTCCTTGTTATCTCTCTCTCTCTTTAACAGACGATTTTATTCACCTGAGGGAAACACCTGTCTTTTAATGGATTAATTAATTTTATAGCCCCTTCACAATGGGGCATCTTACGTAGCAGAAGAAAATCGTCTGACAGTATCAAGAAAATTGTGAAAAAAAAAGTAATTGAAGGGATTGAAGGTAGCGGTAGTTGTAGTAGTAGTAGTAATAGTAGTAGTAGTAGTAGCCTCAAACCCCGGGACCATCTGATTCAACCATCTGACTGCAGGCGGAAGTTACCCTTTTCCTGTAGTCCGCCATCGTGCATTTAGGGCGATTGGGAGGATGCATAGATTTCTTACTTTATTTTGATTGCGATTTATTTTTATTGTTCAGAAATGATGCTAACCCCCCCCCCCTTTCCCCTGGCCACCTCTTCTTTCATATCTCCAGCCAGTGAAGACGATTTTATTCAGCTGAGAGGAAGCGTAGGAGCCTGAGAGTGTTAGTACAGAAACATTTAACTCTCTCTTGATCAGGACAACTCTGGTATTGCATTCCGGATGACGCCAGGCCATTTAGCTGAACGTGAGTCATAGGAGCCAGAGTAGTGGTGTATGGTTGCTTAGTTCCTGGTTGTTTACTTCCTGGTACACAGTTGTTTAATTAGGCTTGGTCGATTAAACGTGACGGTACTGAGAGTAATTTTATGTATCTGGTGTTGAAAAGACCTAACCTATTGACTGTGTGGGTGGGGGGAGTGTTTGTGTGTATTTGTGTGTGAGGGTGTGTGTGTATGTGAGGGGTGTTTGTGTGAGGTGTGTGTGTGTGTGTGTATGTGTGTGTGTGTGTGTGTGTGTGTGTGTGTGTGTGTGTGTGTGTAACAAAATCCTCTGGGGTTAATGGATTTTTTATAACCAGTAAGAGGTGCTGAAAAAAAAAAATCATGTATTAACTGGAATAAAATCAGTGTAAGAGAGAGAGAGAGAGAGAGAGAGAGAGAGAGAGAGGGTACTTTTTCCGTGACGTCCATTCACCCAGTGTCCTGAGTTTGGCATTCCATATTTTCCTTGCCCCCATCTCCCTCTCCCCTCCTTCCTCTTCCAAACTACCTCTTACATTACACGTCTTTTTCTCTCCTCCTGCCCCGCCATTTCTCAAAGTCCCCTCTATATCACCCCTCCCTAAACCCCCCACCCTTTCTCCTACCCAACCTCCTACCAGTTCCCCTTTCTATCCCCCGGACCTTTCCCCCTCCTCCGTATCCTACACCAGCGGACCCCTGTCATCCCTCCCCCTCCTCCTCCTCCAGCATTCCTTCCCCGCCCCTCCTCCATCCTCTCCTCTCCCTCCTCCCCCTTCCTCCAACTTCTCCTCTCCCCCCTCCCCCGTCCTTCCACACCACAACCTCTCATCCTTTTTCCTCTTCTCCAACCCCTCCACCCAACCCCAGAGGACCCCTAGCGGCAGCAACGCGCGCCTCCCCCGCCAGCAACATAAACAGCTGATTGCGTGTCGTCTGCTTCAGTGTTGCTCTGGCCTTGGTGGGGGGTATACGTCGCCCTCGCTGGCTCTTCCATTTACGTATACCCATAAATTTGTTTACCCCACAGCTGAAATCTACCACTTATTATCCCCAATTCCACCCCATTTTTAGCCCATTTTCTTCCCCCATTCCTCCGGCAGACTGCGACTCCTCACCTCAGCTGCACTGCCATGTGACATGACGAAACAGCACTTCACAAAGGACACCACCTGGTAAGTGTTTGTTTACCTTTGTGTTTGTTATTGTTTACTTGTCTGCGGGGGGCGTCAGGGGTGGGGGGAGAAGGCTGGAGGGGGCGAAGGGATTTTTATTCTGAAGGGGGACTACCTGAGGAGAATATTTCATGGATAGAGAGGAATAGGGGTTAATGGGAGAGATGAATAAAAGGCAGGAATGGAACAGGAAAGAGAAGGAAATATATGTGAAGGAAAGCGACGGAAGATGGGGATAAATAGGGGAGAAAATCAGAGGATGGAGGAACGGGGGTAAAGGGGAAAGATGGTAAAAGGGAGGAAGGGAATACAGAGAGGACGAAATAGAAATGGAAGGAGGAAAGAGGGACACAGAAGGGAAAGATGGATGGAGAGAGGGATTGGAGAGGATGCGAGAGATGGGAAAAACCTCGATATAAGGGAAGAAGAGTCTGGGGAAAGAGAGAAAAATAAATGTATCCGAAAAAGCAGGCAGAAAGGAGAACTGAGAGGGAGAGGAATCAAGAGAAATAGGCTTAAGATGAAAAGATGGAGAGAAGAAAAACAATGATGAAAGGGGGGAAAATAAATGAAAATGAATGTACAGGAAAGGAGACAGAAATAATGAGAGGGATAATGATAGGGAAGGAAGATGATTGAAGGGAGAATCAGCTGCAGGTGGGAAAGGTGATCGAAATGAGAAGTTAGGTGATGAGGGGAAGGAAGATGAATGTGAAGGAAAGAGGGCGAAAGAAGGAAATTACTGAACTTAACTCCTGGAACTGGAATACGTCATTTTTTTGCTTTGTGTTCTTGCTGCCGCCAGACGATTTTATTCAGCTTAGATTGGCTCACTGGCACTGAATCGGAGGCACTGAATTGAGAAACGTCCTAAGCTTCACTGCGGCCAGGACGGTGATGTCGGCAGCAGTGGCTCTTCCATGGACCCGACTTTCCGATGAGGGGTATAATATGACCTTCTGGCACTGGCGAAATGGTTCATATTTCCATTACGTTATAGAAAAATACACCTCATTCCCACGTCCACGGCTTAAATGCCCTGCCGAACAGTTTGACCTTGCCCTCTCACCTTGACCTCATACCTGTTGTACTCAAAATCGAATCAGTTCATCATTGGCTGATCTTCAACCCATCCACCAAGTCTAGTCCAGATCGAAGGCATAGTGTCGAACCATTGACCTTGACCTGTGATCTTAACCTTTGACCTTCAGGAAACTGATTCCCTTCACCCTTGTCTGACCCTTAACACTTCCACCAAGTCTGGTCAAAATCGGATCAAAATTTACGCTGACCTTTCCTTGTGACCTTGACCCTGGATCTGTGTTCTCTAAATCTTCCGCATCATTTCCGTTGAATACTTGAAGGAAAAAATGAGGAAATGTAAGAGGGGAGATGGAAGGATGGAAGAAGAGAGAGAGAGAGAGAGAGAGAGAAAAAGGGGGTTTTTAGGACGAGAAAAGGAGGGGGAGAGAAGAGGAGGGAGGAAGAAGGAGAGGTAAGAAGGAAAAAAAGAGAAAGGGGAAATAAAGCATGGAAAGGTAGGACGGGAAATGGAGGGAGAGGGAGGAGGAAAGAGGGAAAGGAGGAAGGAGAAAAGAGGGAGAAATAGGAAGGAAAAAAAGAGGGAAGGAGGAGGAAGGAAAAAAGAGGGAGAAATAGGAAGGAAAAAAAAGAGGGAAGGAGGAGATAGGAGGCAGAAGGAGAAAGAACAAAGATGCTGAGTTTAAATGAAATGGGAGAGCAGTAGAAAGGAAAACGCAGGGGGGAAGAGGAAGGGGGAAGGGAGCAGGATATGTGTATTAGGAAAAGGGGGAATTATCGACGTGAGGAAAATAATAAGAAGGGAAGAAGGAGTGAATAGGAGGGGAGACAAGATAGCGAATATGAGGAAGGTCAGTGAACATATAAATAGACGAAGAAGAATGTCAACGTAAGGAGTCAGGAATTTAGATATAGTGAATGATGAGGTAACTGTGTCCGCCAGCCCGTAAGAAGTTCTGCACAGGAGCGGACTTTTCCTCGGAGGGAGAGTGATAACGGGATATAACCTCTTCTCATGCGAGCGAAGTACGAATAAAGAAGGGATGTCTAATGAAAGCGATGTATATTTGAGTGGAAGTGTGTGTGTGTGTGTGTGTGTGTGTGTGTGTGTGTGATTAGAATAGTTATGGTGCGAGGACATGCTAGGACACTAAGGGACACACTACCGGCACCCCTTTTAAATGTCCGCCATGTTTTGATTCGAACCCAGACCCAGGGCACCGCTACACGGAGTAATCACTGAGCCACGAGAAGGAACGAGGCTCTTGTTATATTCCTGCAGCTTCCAGACGAATTAATAAAGGTGGGGAAAGACCTCTCGAAGCGACGGGGTTAAAAAGATAAGAGGAAGTTAATTTTGTTGTGGTGGTGGTGGCCGAGGATTATTTGAAGTGTGAACCCCGTGGACTGAAGACTTATATTTCCCCCGTCCATGTTATCGTGATGTTGACGATGATGATGATGAATGAAGGAAGGAATGAAGGATAGCTGGAAAGGGAAATTAACAAATAAGAAAGAAAAAAATAGCAAAGATGTCAGAAAGAAGGGAAAAAAATGGACAAGGAAGAAATAAGATAACAGAAGGAGGACTACAGATAGCAGTGGAGGAGGGGGGAAAGGAAGGAAGGAAGAAAAGAAAACAGGGTGAGGCGTAAACATTAAAGGAAGAAGGAAGGAAAAACGAAGGCGGGAGGGAGGGACGGGGAAGAGGCGGAAGAGGGAGAGTTGAGATAGGAGGGAGTAATATATAAAAACACTGAAGGATGGATGAGGAAAGACACGAAACAATAAAGGAAAGTACTGAAGAATAAAAAAATGAATCAAGGTGGAGATGGGTTAGGAGCATGGGACGAAGGAGAGCAAGAAGACACAGGGTGAAAATTAAGAAGAAAGGATGGAAAGATAAAGGTAAGAATGGAATGAGAGAAGTTAGGGTTAAGTAAGGAAAGAATGAATTCAGGAGGAGGAAGGGGGGAAGAATGCAGGATGGAGAAAGGAAGGAAGCAAGTAGAAAAAGGTATGAAGGAAGCAGAAGGATGAAGAGGAGGGTAGTAGGGTGGAAAATGAAATGAAAGCAGGAGTGGAAAAGGAGTAACAAGGAAGGAAGAAGTTAGAGGGACTGAAAGAGTCATCACAGTAAAAGTAAGGAGTCAAATGATGAATGGGGGACAGATATAGGAAGGAAGAAAGGTGAAGGAAGGGAGGAAGGAAGGAGGCTAAGGGAAGGGCGGAAGCCAGCAGGGAGACAGTATTACAACCGGTCTGGCTTCACTCTCTCCCCAGCCTCCTCTCCACCCCACCCCACCTCCCCTCCTGACACACACACCACAACACAACCCTCCCCCAAAACACACAAAAAACACTAATTATCCGTAACGTGAGAGGCCCGTGTGCGGTCAGCGGAGTACACAGAGGTCGTATAGGGTCAGTCTTTGTCGCTAGGGTCATGTTAGGTGGATCAGGATTGATTTAGACCGGGCGTTCTCAGAGTTTTCTTACCTGTGACCTCTTGAGTTATCAGATCATCGACCCGTACCCCTTTTAGTGAGATACTAAATATAGAATGGTATTACTTTGGCCCATTGAGTCCGAAGACGTGTTTTCTTCTTTAATTCTTCCTTTCTAGAGACATTTTTATTCACCTTTAGAAGAAGCGTAGTATCAACGTGATTAATGAAGGCCACATCTAACTCCCCCTGTTAATCTTAGCCCTGTATAAAGAATGACTCAGTGGTTGGATTACATGGAGGAAAAACTACTCTGTAACGTCTCATAAGAATAGTCACAACAGAAGTTTGATATGGCCAGCGTCAATGGCAGTACACTTGTCCAGACTCTCCTTCTAATCACGTACCGTAACACATTCCTGAGAGGCGTCTGACTCAAGTTGTCGTTGGTGAATATAGTGCATTATTTTCTTATTTGATTTGACTTTTGAATCACCCTCTAGAATGTTAGTGCAATGGACAGTGTGGATACTTAATGCAGGAAATAAGCATTAGTATTAACTGAATGTGTAATGGTGCTTCACTGGTTATTGTAAATTTGGTTAAAAGGTTGTTACTTTATCAAGGTGGTAGGCATTAGGACATTATGAAGACGGCTGGATGTTGGCGTGATACTGATTGTTATGCATGATTAATGTCTGTGTGATGGAAGTGCATGTTTTGTTGCAGCGTGTTTCTTAGTTTCAAAAGCAATGTTAGGCGGGTGTACCTCAAGGTCGCGTTCCTCATTCGGCGGGGCCCAATATTTAGTTTTTATTTTCAAACAACGTCAACAATCCATACTAAAAATATATATTATCCCGTTGTTCAAATGCTTATCGGACGAGAAGTTCAAGTATGAGATGGACCAGAATTACCGCCAGGAGTGCGACGTGGGTTCAACATTCGGTGTGCGTTGTCCTCGGCGATAATGCTTAAATTTTACCGATAGGACAGCGGTCAACTTCAGTGTTATCGGTTTGTACACAGGCACCACAGGCTTCATTTTCAATCCCTGTTCTTGTTACCTTAAGATGATTTAAGTCAGATTAGAAGAGACCCCACGTAGCATTTATTGCTCTAGTGCGTTCACATTAACTTGGCGGAGATTTTTGTCCCCTTGCAGCATATTACCTTTATACGAATACGACGATACCATTTCACTGCATCCTTTTCGTAGCACTTCTTCGTGACTAACACCGTATTGTAATGTTAAACTCGCATTATAGTTCAACGTTCAAGGAAGAGAGAGGACATTTTTACGCCCAGCTAAGGTGAACAGAGTAAAGTCTAAATTATGGGTTTCAGAATGTGAGTTTGCGAGCCGTGGCCGATAAGGAGGAGAGTTTTTAGGGGGGCACGTTGAAGTGAGGCGACGATCCAAGTAGGTTTGATTAATTTCACCTGATTAAATTCATGAGATAATTTACGATGTCTTATTTTATTATTTTATTTATTTTTACTTTATTTCCTAGAGAGCTCAGGTGAACGTTGTAACCTCCTCATTCTGATTATGTAACTTTATTTTATTCCTGCTCTGCCCGGACGATTTTACTCAGCTTAGGAGAGTGTGCTAGTGGTGAAGGGGTTAGTGAAGGTTGTGATTAAGTCCCGTATTTTCCTCGGTTAACAAAACTCCCTAACACCTTTTCCTAAGACGTCATCGTAACAGAGGTAATGCAGTATCGTCTTAAGTCACGTAAGGTCATGCAGTATCGTCTTTAAGTCACTTAAGGTCATGCAATATCTCTTGAAGTCAGGTGAGGTCATGCAATATCACTAGATGACGTAGGGGTGTGCACTATCGTTTGAGGTCACATAATATAACATCGTAAAGTTCATGCAGTATCACCTGAAGTCATGTGAAGTCATGCAGTATATGTTGAAGTCACATAAGGTCATGCAATATCGGTGGATGTCACAAGATCATGCAGTATCGCTTGAACTCACGTAATACAAAATCGCCTGAAGTCAACTAAGATCATGCAGTATTGCCCGAAGTCACAGAAGGTCATGCAGTAGCGCTGGAATTGCAATATTGCTTAAATCTGTGCCAGGTCATGCAAAATCGCGTGGCGTCATGCGATCTGCGACGCGTTACGCAAGGTCACGTGAGATTAGTGTCAAGCCGTAGAAACGTATAGTTGGTCACGTGATGTTTAGGTCACGAAGAGTGAGGGGGAGGAGGAGAGGGAGACTGAGGAAGGGAGGGGAAGAAGGAAGAAATGAGGAAGAATGAGAGAGGAGAAGGGGGAAAAATAGGAAATGGGGAAGAAAAGGATGACGAAGAAGGAGACTAAGGAAGAGAGGAGAGACGGAAAAAAAGAGAGGAAGGAAAGAGAGAGAGATACAAAAAGGAAGACGAGACAAGGAGGAAGGAGGGACAGGAGGAGGGAAAAATATGAGAGAAAAAGGAGAGACGGAGGAAGGAAGGAAAGGAGAATGGGGAGGACAGAGAGGAAGGAAGAGGAGATAAAGAGATGGTAAATGATGTCATCTGAAAAAAGGAAGGAAAGAGAGAGAGAGAGAGAGAGAGTTGTATGTGTAGGTCAGCAATTTTGAGGGGCTTCTTCATGCTGACTTTACCCTTCCACCAACTTCCTCTTCTCTCTTCCTTTTCTTCTCTCTTCTCTCCTTTTCTCTCCATTTTATCTCCTCTCTTCTCTGTCATCCTCTTCACTTCCTTCTCCCTCCATTTCATTCACTCTGCCTTCTCTTGCTTTCTTCCATTTTGTCTTTCTTTACATTTCTCTATTTTTCTCTCTCTTTCTTTTCTCTTTTCCTACTCTTCCCTTCACCTCCATCCCCAGCCTTCGTCTTTCACTTCGCCTCCTCTCCTCTCTCCTCGCCTTCTGTCTCTTTATTTCTCTGCTTCCTTCCTGCTTCCCTACTCCTCTCCTCTCTCATCTCCCCCATCCTTACTTTCTCTCTTCTCCATTTTTTTTATTTCTCTCTCTCTCTCTCTATCCAACAAGCAGATATAGACAGAAGAAAGGAGAAGGATAAAGGTCCACAGAGAGAGAGAGAGAGAGAGAGAGAGAGAGAGAGAGAGAGAGAGGCTGGGGGGGGGTACCGAGCAAGCAGTCTGGCCAAACAGCCCGAAAGTTGGCCAGTTTTAACAGATGGAACCGGGTTGAAAGTTGGCCTTAGAGGCAGAGTGGCCGGCCCTTGTTTGTGGCAGGGCTGGTTGTTTGTGTTGTTTGTGAGATGGGATTGTGGTTTGGTCTTGTTTGTGAGATGATGATGTTTGTGAGATGGGGTTGTTTTGTGTTGATTGTGAGATGGTTGTGGTTTTGTGTTGTTTGTG
>NC_137031.1:42982750-42992750 GCF_032717465.1 Coenobita brevimanus | reverse complement strand
AACGGAGGCATCAACTCTACTCTTTTCACTTTAACTTGGCCTAAAATTGCCATCTCTCCATCTCTTAAATGCTGAATTGAAACAGTAGACTAACACTAAAATATAAGTCCCAAAGTAGTGCCATGCGTAGGTTGTAGAGCACCGCAACAGAAAGCAACGGTAACAGGAATAAAAACAGAGGAAGAACATCAACAACAGGGTAAATAAACGGTAAACGGCAACAGAAAACTCCAGCACCACAACGGCAAAAACAACAGATAATACGCGTCGGTAACGGTAACAAAATCAACAGTACCACAGCGGCAAACAGACGATCCAATCACCCCCAAAGCAACAGCAACGGCACAACAGTAAGCCAAAACAGCAACAGGAAGAAGAACAACAGGGCCATAACAGTAAAAACGGAGAGGACAACGGTGCTATGACCCGACCCGTGGCGGAAACACAAAAATTAATACGTAGCTTTACGGCCAGTTAGTGTTATGTCCTCTCACTCTCTCTCTCTCTCTCTCTCTCTCTCTCTCTCTCTCTCAGACGATTATAATTAGCTAAGAGGTTGAATTTGCTTTATTTACCCATGGCGCTTGAAAATGTTAAAAAGTTCATTGTTCAGATATATTTAAGTTCCTCCTTTACTTAATACTAAACCTAATATATATATCTTTATTTTTTATCCATCCTTGCCTCTCTTTATTTTTTATTTTCCCGTAATTGTTATTCATCTCCCTTTTTTGGTGTTGTTATTTAATGGTTATTCAGTATTTACTCAAACTCGCTTTTTTATATATATATATTTTTTTAGGCTATTTTCTTACAACTATTATTTTTTTTTTTTAGTTTTTATTTTCCAGTTCTTCACTTCATTTTTTCTGCTGTCATTGTTTTTTTTTTTTCCTTCAAAGGGGGAGATAGGTGGGTTTCAGAGCGTCATTGATATCTCACTATTATTATTATTATTATTATTATTATTATTATTACGTTTACCATTGAATAATTATAGACGAGATTAGTTCACCTTCGTTTTTTCCCTTTTTCTTATTTCCTGTTTTCTTACTATTTATCTTCTCTTTTCTTCCCTCCAGTATCGTTTTTTCTTCCTCCCCCCTTCCTCCCTTTCTCTCCTCTCTCTTTCCTTCCTTTCATGTCCTTCCTTCCTTCATTTTTTTCTTCCCATCCCTTTCCTCGTCTTCCTTTCGTACATTCCTCTGTTTCTCTCGTCTTCCTCTGCCTTCTCTCTCCACCATCCTTCCATCCCTCCTCCCCTCCCCCTATCCTACCTCTCTCCCTCCCTCTCCCTCCTTCTCTTTCCCTCTCCACTCCTCTTTCCTCCTTTTCGTACTCTCCTGCCTCTAATCTCCCCAACTCCGACCCTTCCCTGCTCTCTCCTGTTCCCTCTCTCTCCCTCCCTCGTCTTCATTCCTTCCTTCCTTCCCCCTCCCCAATTCTCCATCCTCCTTCGCTCCCCCTCTTTAATTCTCCCTCCCCCTTCTGTCCCCCTCCCCTATACTCACTCCCCGTCCCCTCTCCCTCCTCCTTCCCTCCTCCTCCCCCGTTCTTCCTCCCCTTCCATCCTTTCGTACTCTCCTTATGTTTCTACCCTCTCTCCATCTCCTTCCCTCCACCTCTCTGCCTATCCATCTTCCTCTCCTAGCTCCTTTACTCCACTTTCCTTCCCCCTCCTCCCCTCCCCAGCCTCCCTCCGTCACCTTCCCCTCTTCTCGTCTCCTCCACTCCCCATTCTATTCTCTTTTCTTCCCTCCCTCCCTCCCCCTTCCCTATATTCTTCTCCTCCCCTCCCTCTCTACCCTTTCCCATCCATCTCTTCCATCCTACCTTCTTTTCTCCCCACTACCTCCTTCTCTTTTCCCTTCCTTTCACTTCCCCCATTGCCCTTTCCTCCCTCTCCTCCCTTTATTTATCTCCCTTCCTCCCTCTCCTCCCTTTATTTATCTCCTTTCCTCCCCTCCCTCCACCCTCCCTCCCCTCCTTGTTCCTCCTCGTCCCTCCATCTCCTCCTCTCCCTTCTTCTCCTTTTTCTCCTTTCTCTTCTTTCCCCTCCTCTCCCCATCCTCTTCTCCCTTCCCTTCCTCTCACATCCCTATCACCCCTCCCCTCTTCCCCACTTCTTTCCTCTCCTCTTCCCACCCCCACCACTCCCCTTCCCCACCTCTCCCCTCCTCTCCTCTCCCCTCCCCCTCTCCCTCCACATCCAAGGCCAAACAGGTGAGGAGGTAACATAATCCCTCTCCCTCCTTTTCCCCCCCTCCACTCCTCCTCCATCTCTCCCTCCCCCCCTCTCCTCCTTCCTGCACCCCCTTCTTACTCTCTCCTCCCTTCCCCTTCCCCTCACGTTATCTCCTTGTATCTTCTCCCTTCCTTTTAGCCATCTCCACCCTTCCAATTCTCACCCCTCTCCCTTTCTCCCCTTTTCTCCTAATGCCCTTCCTCCCTCCTGTCTTTCTCTCCCTGCCTGTTCTTCCCTTGTTCTGTTAACTTCCTTCTCTCCCTCCCTTTATACTCCCTTTCCCCTTCCCCGTCCCTCTCTTTTCTTAGCTTTCTCTCTCTCTCTCTCTCTCTCTCTCTCTCTCTCTCTCTCTCTCTCTCTCTCTTTTCTCTCCCCCTTCTAACCCTGCCCCCCCTTTCTCTCCTTGCCCCCCCCCTTCCCACACGTATCTCTCCCCCTTTCCCTTTGCCTCACGACCACAGAAGGACCTCATTAGACTCTCTCTCTCTCTCTTTTCCTTCCATTCCTTCATTCTCCTTTTTCTTCTCTCACTCCTACTCTCTCCCCCTCCTTTTCTCCCCTTCCACCTCCCCTCTTCCTTCCATCTTTTCTCCTTCCTCCCTCCCTGATTCTTTTCCTCTCTCCTTCCTTCCTCCTTCATTCCTTTCCTCCACCTTTCCTTTTTCCCCACAGTTTGAGGGAAAATACATAGTTTAATTTTTTTTTTCTTTTTTTACCATTCCCTCCATTTTTTCCCTTCTCGTGTCTACAGGACACCCCGTAAACTTAACATAGCGTCACGTCACGCCATTATACGTTTTTCGATTTACCCAAAGCAAATGAGGTAATATACAGTAAGCACAGATTAGGATTTGCACAGATAACCCTGAGTTAACGGTCACTACTTTTACTTTCGACCTGTGATGGGCTGTGGATCACTGAGGGTCCCTGTTAGTCAAGTGACCACCATCGGGATTTTTTTAATTTACCAGGGGTCACTGCTTCAGGATGAGACTTGTGTACTCTCCCATATGGGAGAGTTCCTTGTCTCAGTGGAGTGAACGGAGCTATTGCCTGATTGACTGCTGCCTACCTAAAAAGCGCCAGGAAGGTTGCCACACCACCCCTAAACATCCACTCTGTGCATTGCACATCCACACTGTGCACTGTGCAGTCCCCTTTTATCTAAGACACCCGTCCTATATACTTTTCACTCTCCCCAGTGCAAAGAAAGCAATATAAGCACAGATTAGGAGCTGCACAGATAACCCTGAGTTAACGGTCACTACTCTTACTTTCGACCTGTGGTGGGCTGTGGATCACTGAGGGTCCCTGTTAGTCAAGTGACCACCATCGGGATTTTTTTAATGTACCAGGGGTCACTGCTTCAGGATGAAACTTGTGTACTTGTCCCACATGGGAGAGTTCCTTGTCTCAGTGGAGCAAACGGAGCTAGGGCCTGATTGACTGCTGCCTACCTTAAAAGCGCCAGGCAAGGCTGCCGCACCACCCCTAAACATCCACACTGTGCAGTGTGTAGCTTCCACGTTATGTCCACAGACTTCCCATTAACTCAATGTAACCGGTTTATAATGTCATGCCGTAACTATTATTTTATTTGTTTACTTTCTCTTTCAGGTTACTCTATCGGGTAGCTTATAGATAAAGTATTATAGAATGTGACTTTTCCTTTCCAGTGTTTCCTATAAAATTTCCATGTCAGTTTTTCCATGCTGCATGGTGGTTTTTCTCACTTTTTCCTGGAGGGTTTGGTGGTGGGGGGAGCCTTCTTGCTTTACTATCCTTATCCTTCAACATGTAGAGTTAGATCTTGTAGTCATAGTTTTCTCTAACAAGCAGCCTCGAAAGGACCATAAGGTCTGTTGCTGTTTGCTTTCCTGTGTAATCCTGTAATCCTGTGTAATCCTCTCTTTTCTCTTTATATTTCTCTTTTTTCTCTCTTTTTCCTTCTATGTCTCCCACTCCCCCTCTTCCTACTCCTGTCTTTCCCTCCCTTCCTCCCTCCCTCCCTTCCTGCCTTTAGTCAATGTCCAGCACACCTTTCTTCCTTCCTCCCTTCCTTTCTCCCTTCTTCCTCCCTCCCTTCCATCCTCCCTTCTCCTTCGTCACCCTTATCTTCACCGCCACCTTCTGTTTGGTCACCCCTTCCTCCCTCCTTCCCTCCATCACACTTTGCCTCTCCATCTTTCCTCCGACCCTCCCTCAGTACCTCTTTTCTCATCATCTTTATTTCCTCCCTCTCTCCATCATTTCCCTCCCTCCCTCCCAGTCTGCCTCTCCATCTCTACTTTTCCTTCTCACCTCTCCATCATTCCTCCCTCCTTCATACTTCTCTCCATCACATCTCACTCCTTCATATCATATTCTTTACCACGTCAATCACACCTATGCTCTCTCTCTCTCTCTCTCTCTCTCTCTCTCTCTCTCTCTCTCCATCTTTCTTTTTTCCTCCGTCCTTCCCATCGTTCCTCTTCTTTCCCTCTATCTTGTTTTTTTAATTCTCTCTCTCTCTCTCTCTCTCTCTCTCTCTCTCTCTCTCTCTCTCTCTCTCTCTCTCTCTCTCACCTTAATCATGTCTATACGTCTCATATTTCTTTCTTGTATTGCGTAATTCTCTCTCTCTCTCTCTCTCTCTCTCTCTCTCTCTCTCTCTCTCTCTCTCTCAAGTTCCTCACGCGAAAACCCAGCTGCAAAAATATAGCTGAAACATGTAGAAGAGTTTTAACACCAACTTTGCGTCGTAAACTAAACGCTCTGGCCAAGTTACCCCTCAAAGAAAACAAAAACGAAAAAAAAAGGAAAAGAGAAAACGTGAAGTATAGAAAACCGCATTTATGTCCCTTTATAAAAAATGGGGGGGCGGATGAGTTTAATGGGGGTACTCTGATAATTGTGTGTTGACCTGCTTTCGTTAATGGGTTTTGAAGTTAGCCAGTTGGAAAGTAACTTGGCCGTGAGCGAATGAAAACGGGGGAGCGTTGTTTTGCCTGTGTGTTATGACTGGATATTGCACAGGGTCTCTCTCTCTCACTCTCTCTCTCTCTCTCTGCTGGCATCCCACCACCGTTACGGCGGGCATGCAACACCTGTCTGCTAGCACACTTACCTTTTCAGTCCCACTCCCTGATGCAAGAGGTAACTTTCAAAATCCAACCACATCCAGACCATATAACCATAGCCAAAATATCCAACCATCCAACCATATCCAACCCATCCAACCATTCCATATCCAAACCATCCAGTCATATCCCAACCATCCAGTCATATCCCAACCATCCAACCATATCCAAACCATCCAACCATATCCAAACCATCCAACCATATCCGGACCCAGGAGGAGGGGGGGAGATGAAAGTAGAGGGAAGGGAAGATGGAGGTGAAGGGGGGAGAGGGGGAGGGGGAGGGGGGGAGGGAGATGGAGGGCCACTTGTCTGACGAAGGTGCTGTAGGATCTTGTTCACCCGACGGCAGAGTGGCACCCCTATTGTCTCTCTCTCTCTCTCTCTCTCTCTCTCTCTCTCTTTCTCTCTCGCCACCATTCCCCGGTCGTTTCCATTCCATTATTCTTCCATTACCTCCCCCCCCTCCCCCATCTCTTCCGTTTTCCTCCTTTCCTCCATCATCCCTCCCTCTCTCCCTGCCCCCTCCAATTTTCCCTCCATTATCCCCCCTTTCTCTCCCTCCCCTCCTCCCTCCTCCTCTTTTACCCTCTAATCTTCCATTCGGCTTCCCACAAATTCTCTCTCTCTCTCTCTCTCTCTCTCTCTCTCTCTCTCTCTCTCTCATCATCATCATCATCATCATCATCATCATCATCATCATCATCATCATATTTCCACATATCTCCGTTTTCTCTCTATTTATTCCAAAAATACGTCCAACAAATTATTTACCCTGTTTTCCCCGTAGCCTGCCACATTATCACTCTCCATCTCAATAACAGCGCAATTCATAACACACCCCGTTGACCCTTGTGCTACGAGAGCCATGACTGTGACCTCTCTTCCTTCTCACCTTCATCTCGTAGTGACAAACCCTGCCTCATTCTTCCTGCCCATCCTGTCATACTCTCCAACTTCCTTCTTCCTCCTCTTCCCTTAGCAGTGGCTGTGTATTTTGTCATTCTTCCTCCTCTTCCTCTCGTGGTGACTGACACATTCCTCCTCCTCCTCCTCCTCCTCCTTCAGTAACCCTTTCTATGCCAGGACGTCTTTTATGGCCGCTACTTTTTTCTTTACAGCCTCCAGACGATTTTATTCAGCTTGTGGCAAACCCTTTCGCATTCTTCCCTGCGTTGACTTCCTTTGTTTATTATTCCTACTCCTTTCAGACGATTTCATTCAACTTAGAAGAGACCATTTATGTTAAGAAAATTACATATAGCCTCAGTTAACCCTTTCAGAACCAGAACCTCCTTTCAATAATATTCCTGTAGATTCCAGACGATTTCTTTCAGCTTTGGGGATTTTTCGTGTGGTGGTGATCAGATGCTTGTTTATCCTTACTAATTACCATTTTTTTGTGTGTGGTTTACGGGGAGAACTCTTGCATTGAGGGGGCAAATGACCTGAGATGACCGAGATAGCAGTTAGGAGTCGTTTGGTGCCCCTGTGCGTCATTAGGGTGTTTGTTGACTCTGCTATTAGAGCGACAGGTGGTGGTGGTGGTGGTGGGGGTGGAGTGGTGGTGAGGGAATGGGTGGGGACTGTGGGGTTTTGTGGTATGTGTGTGAGATAGGGGGATGTGTGTGGGGGAGTTGGGAATTGTGTATGTGGAGAGGGGTAAGGAGTTATGTGTGTGACGGGGAATGGGTGGTGATTGTGGGGTTTTGTGATGTGTATGTGGGGTAGGGGGTAGGGAATTGTGTGTGGGGGGGATAGGGGACTATGTGTGGGGAGGCAGGGGGCTGTGTGTGGGTGGGTAGGGGCTGTGTGTGGGGGATAGGGGACCGTGTGTGGGGGGTAGAGGATTGTGTGTGGGGGGGTAGGGGACCGTGTGTTGGGGGTAGGGGGTTGTGTGTGGGGGTACGGGGTAGGGGTTGTGGGTTTGAGGGGGTAGGGGGTAGGAGTTTTGTGTGTGTGTGTGTGTGTGTGTGTGACATAGATGGATACATAGATAAGTAAGCAGGAGAGAGAGAGAGAGAGAGAGAGAGAGAGACAGAGACAGAGAGTTATTACTGATGGTAGTGATAATAACAGTGTCCGCGGTAACGGTAATGGCGGTCACGGTAGTAAAGATAATAGTAACAGTGGAAATATTAGTAATGAGAGTAATACTTTTGAGGGTAATAATTAACAGTGATCATAACAACTGCAGTATGGACAAAAAGATTAAAAAATACTGTATGAATAATGATAATAATAGTGATAGCAGTACTGAATGTGATGATGATGATGATGATGATGATGCTCTTAGTTATCATCAGAAAATTAGATAGATAGATAGAGAGATAGATCACCCCATATATTGCACTATAATTCCTGTCACATACCTTGTTATTCCCTTCCTCTCAAA
Source organism: Coenobita brevimanus (assembly GCF_032717465.1). Classification (NCBI taxonomy): domain Eukaryota; kingdom Metazoa; phylum Arthropoda; class Malacostraca; order Decapoda; family Coenobitidae; genus Coenobita; species Coenobita brevimanus. The sequence goes on along the minus strand of NC_137031.1, from coordinate 42,984,991 downwards.
TGCTACGTAAGCATATCGGGAATAATTTATAATCGAGTAAGCTGGAAAGCCCTGAGCCAGCATGAGAGAGAGAGAGAGAGAGATGTCTTCCATAAATAACACTTCACCATAAACTCACCTGGCGATATCCTGTGTGTTGTGGAAATGGCGGCTCAGTCTGCTGGCGTGGGCGTGGGGTGCGACACAGGAAGTAGAGGGTGAAGTTGTGTAGAGGAGACTTTGATAACGTTGACTGAGCGGTTCCCACGATACACGAGAAAGGCGGCCAGCGTAATGAAAGAGAGGTGTTATATATGCACCATCCTGTCATAGATGGCATTGGAAAGGTTAGATTGAGTCAGATAAGTGAGAAGGTGAAAGATAAAAGAGATAGTGGAGATATGTGTTGGATGTAGGATGAGAGAGAGAGAGAGAGAGAGAGGGAGAGGGAGAGAGAGAGAGAGAGAAAGAGAGAGAGAGAGAGAGAACCATGTATCTGCAGTAATAAAACACAACGGGTGTTGACCGTAGACTTTGTTTACCTCTCTCTCTCTCTCTCTCTCTCTCTCTCTCCCCTACACTCCCTGCCTCTCCCTTCCCCGTATTCCCTGTCTCCCCTTCCATCATTACTTCTCCCCTCCCCTGTCTTGTTTTCTTCTTTTTATTTTCTCCCCTCTTTATTATCGCCCCCTCTCCTCTTCCCTACCATATCCCTTTTCCCCTTCTGTCTCTCCTCTTTCCTCGTCCCTTCTTCCTCCTCTCCCCTTCCTTCTTCCCCTCCCCCTTTCCCTGTGCATCACTCACTCCTCCTTTCTTTTTCTCTCCGCTCCCTTTCCTTCTTCCCCTCTCTTTCCTCCTCCATTCCACTCTTCTCCGTTTTCCCCTTGTCTCCTACCCTATTCCATTTCCTCTTTCTCCCCTCTTTACTCTCCTTTCTCTCCTCTTCTCTCCCCTTCCGTACCATCTTCCTTTTCCCTTTTCTTTTTCTCCCTTCTTCCTGTCACTTCTTCCTTCATTTCCCCCTCTCTCTCCTCTCAGTCCTTTTTATTTCCTTCCAACTTTCCATCCCTCCTCCCTTCTTCCTCTCTCTCCTCTTCTCTCTTTTCTTCATTCCCGTACCTTCCGCCCCCTTTTCTCTCCTTCTAGTATTCTTTTCTTCTCTCCCTTCTTCTCCCCTCTCCCTCTGCTCCCTCTCTCCCCAGGGTGTATGCTGCTCCCTGGCCAGTCAGGGTGAGTGGCGGGTGACAAGGGTGAGAGAGAGAGAGAGAGAGATGTGTCTGCCAACATCCCTGTCTCCCTACCTCACCCTGCCTCTCTTCCTCTTCCTGCCTTCTTTTGTCTCCATTCCCGCCTCTCCCTCTGCCTGCCTCACCCTGCCTCTCGTTCTCGTCGTGCCTTCCTTTGTCTCCATTCCTGCCTCACTCTGCCTCCGATCCTCGCCCTGCCTCCCTTCCTGCCTGCCTCATCCTGCCTCCTTTCCTGCCTGCCTCATCCTGCCTCCCTTCCTGCCTGCCTCCCTCCCTCTTCCTGCCTTCCTTTGTCTCCAGTCCTGCCTCCCTCAGCGCCTCTCCTTGTTTCCCTCCCTTCGCCGTCCATGTCTTGCTTTCTCACTTCCTCAGTCTTTCCTTATCTCACTTTCTTACTTCTTTCTTTTTCATGGCTCACTTTTTCCCCCCTCTCTCTCACTCCCTCATTTTCTCTCCCCTCTTCCTCTCCCTACGTCACTTTCTCCCTCTCAGCCTCTCCCCTCCCCGCTTTCTCTCTCCCTCTGACTTTCCTTGCATCCCCGTTTCTCCATTACATTTTGCTGCTTTGCATTCCGTCAGACTTTCCCTCCTGCCACTCCTTCCCTCTCCCTTCCTCTCCCTGCCTCTCCCTTCCTCTCCTGCCCTCACGCTGCCTCTCCCTTCCTCTCTCTGCCTCTTTTTCCCTTCCTTTCCTGTCTCAGTTCCACTTCCATTCCTGTCTCTCCTGTCTTTCCTCTATCTCATCCCTACCGCCCTCCTCTTGCTGTCTCTCTCAGCCTTCCTACTCTCCCTGTTTCTCTCTGTTACCTCCTTCGTGCCTTCCCCTGCCTTATCCCTGCCTCCCTGCCCCCTGCCTCCCTCTCCATATCGTCCAAACCGTTTTTCTATACTGCATGGTGGTCTTTCTCCCTTTTTCCTCTTCATAGTTATAGCCTTGTTTAAAAAATGGCCGCGAAGGGAGGAAACGAGTTGTGAATGTTTCTTTCTCTCTCTCTCTCTCTCTCTCTCTCTCTCT
>NC_137031.1:42977750-42980250 GCF_032717465.1 Coenobita brevimanus | reverse complement strand
TTCCTTTAGGATAACTTGTCTTGGAACTCATTAAAACTTGGAGGAAGGAGAGGGAGAGGAGGGTGAAGGAAGGAAGGAAGGAAGGAAGGAGGGAGGGAAGTATGGATGGTGGGGGTGGAAGGAGTGAGGTATGGATGGTAGGGATGGAAGGAAGGAAAATACATGAGCAATAGGAAGGAAGAAGAGAGGGGACGAAGGAAGGAAGGAAGGCAGAAAGAAAGGAGGAAAGAAGGAAGGAAGGATACAGAGTGGAGAGGAGGATCAGTAGAGATGAAAGTCGGAGAGAGATGGATGGAGGGAGAGGAAAGTGAAGGGGTGGAAGGAAAGGGGGTGAAGGAAGGGAGGGAGAAAAAAAAAGATTATTATATGAAAAAAAAAGGAGAGAGTGAAGGAGAGGAGATGAAGAACAAAAATGAGGCGAAGAAGGAAGGGGGAGGTAAGAGGGAGCGAAGGAGGGAGAAAGAGGAGAGGAGAGGGAGGGCTGGGTGAGAGGAAAGGCATGATAGGAGAGGGAATGAAGGAAGAGAAAAGGAAATAAGTGGAGGATGTGAGTGAAGGAAGGAAGGAACGACACGGAAGGAGGGGAGATTAAAGTAAAGGAGAGAAGGAGGAAAGTCAGAGAGGAAAAGAAGAAACAGAGAGGAGAAAGAAAAGAGAGGATGGGAAGAATGATAAAGTATAAGAAAGGGTGAAAAGAGGAAGAATTTTTGAGGAAAGGAGGGATTGATGAGGCTGGGGAAGAAGGAGAGAATAAATGGAGAAGAAAAATAGGAAAGAAGAAGAGAAAGACGAAAAAGATAGTAGTGATAGAGAGAGAGAGAGAGAGAGAGAGAGAGAAAGAGAAGAATATTTGTATTCCCTCTTCATATTCCCCCCTGCTGTCTCTCTTTAATTATCTCACTCTTAATTTTCTTTTGTTTCTCTCTCTCTCTCTCTCTCTCAATCTGTCTATGTCTCTGTCTCTTTCCTTCGACTGCTTTCCATCATCTCCTCTTCCTCCTTCTGCATACACTATTTTCCTCTTCCTTCCTTCCCTCCCTCCATCCATTGATCTTCTTTGCTTCTCCTTCCTTTGCCCTCGTCCCCTTTCTCTCTTCACCTTTTCTCTTCCTTGTGATTAGGGTTGTCTCTCTCCCCTCCCATACCTCTCCACTCCTCCCTATCCCCTCCTCCTTTCCCTCTTTCATCATTTTGCTCCTTTCCCTTCTTGCATCCTCAGCTTTCCTTCTTTCCTTCCCACTCCCTACTTCCTTCCTCTCTCTTTTCATCCTTCCCATCTCCTCTTTTCCTTCCTCTTCTTTTTCTCCAGTCTCCTCTCCTCCCTCTCCTTTGCCCTGTGAACCTTTTATCTTCCTCTCTGATCTTCTTCCTCTTCTTTTTCATTCCCTCTTCCCCTCCCTCTTCTTTCTGTCCTCCCTCCCTCTTCCTTCTCCTTCCCTCCTCCTCTCCCCCTTGTTATCTCCTTTCTCACATTTTTCTCTCACCTCTCCCCTGTGACTGCTACCTCCTTCCCCCTCCCCCGGCCCTCTACCTGCCCCCTCCCCCCGGCCCTCTACCTGCCCCCTCCCCCGCCCTCTACCTGCCCCCTCCCCCTGCCCTCTACCTGCCCCCTTGCGGTAAACAAACAGGTATTGTGGCGTCAACACTAATGAGAGGAAGGCAGAGAGGGAGGGAGGGAAGCAGGGAGGGAGGCAGGAAGAGAAGTACGGAGGGAGAGAGGGGAGAGGGAGGCAGGGAGAGAAGTACGGAGGGAGAGAGGGGAGAGGGAGGCAGGGAGAGAAGTACGGAGGGAGAGAAGTACGGAGGGAGAGAGGGGAGAGGGAGGCAGTGAGAGAAGTACGGAGGGAGAGAGGGGAGAGGGAGGCAGGGAGAGAAGTACGGAGGGAGAGAGGGGAGAGGGTAGGGAGGCAGGGAGAGAAGTACGGAGGGAGAGAGGGGAGAGGGTAGGAATTCAGGGAGGAAAGTACGTAGTGAGAGGGGAAGAAAGGAGGGAGAAAGAGGAGGAAACGAGGAGGCACAGAAAATAAAGAGGAACAAGAGTACTGATACACAATATATGAGTGTCCTCCGCCGACCACCCCTCCGTCAAAAGGCAGGGAGAAAAAAAGTCAGAAAAACACAAATTATTTCAGGCAGGCACATGGACATTTTTATGGCAAAGACTTAATAGCAAAGACAGTACTCTGGTCTATCTGCGATCTAAATATCCAAAAAAGAAAGATCTCACACTGATAAAATGTTGTAATCAATCACCTCACATTCGTCTAACACTGATAAAATGTTGTAATCAATCACCTCACATTCGTCTAACACTGATAAAATGTTGTAATCAATCACCTCACATTCGTCTAAGTACACGTCCACCCGCAAATTAGCAGCACTCAGTCAGTCCACGTCTGTAGTATCGGGAAGGTTATCTGATCGAATTGTAAAAGCATTCCCAGTTTTGTCACCGTCAAATACTTCTGGCTGCTTATTTTCCTGTAGCGTTATCCAAACA
>NC_137031.1:42970250-42972750 GCF_032717465.1 Coenobita brevimanus | reverse complement strand
GTGTGAGAGAGAGAGAGAGAGTCATGGAGGGGAGGTGAAGAGAGGAAAGGGTAGTGAGAATGAAGGGAAAATGAGAGGGAAGGGAGAGGGAGGGGGAAAGAAAAAGTAACAGGAGTTGAAGAGAGAGAGAGAGAGAGAGAGAGAGAGAGAGAGAGGCAGGGAGAGAGAGAGAGAGAGAGGTGGAGTGGAGCATGAAAGAAGACCGATGGAGGAGCTTCTTTCCCCGTGGTTCATAAGCCTCTTACCAACCCACTCTCTCTCTCTCTCTCTCTCTCTCTCTCCTTTCGTCTTACTTTGATCCATGTCCACTTATTACTACTCCTTCCTCCCACTCCTTTTCTCCTCTCACGTCCCTCCACTTCTCCACTTCCTCTGCCTCATTCCCCCTCCTTAACTCTCTTCCTCCTTCCCATCTTCTTCCACCACCTCTTTTCTCCATCTTCTCATCTCCCTTTTCCACCCCCCCATCTGTTCACCTATCCACTCTTCCTCATCCCTCCCTCCCCCACCCTTCATCTCCCCCCCCCCTTTCCTTCCCCTTTTCTCCTCCCCCACCACTATCCTTCACCCTTTCACCCCCACGTGCTCCTTTCCGTCTTCCCATTCCCCTCATCTGCTTCCCATCCTCTGCCTTCCCCCGCCTCTCCATCCCCCTACACTATCTCCCACTCCTACTCCCCTTCCCCTCCCCTTTCTCCTCCCCCTCCACTCCTCTCCCCCTTCTACACTCCATCATCCTTCTTTCCCTACTACCATCCCCCTCTCTTCCCCTCTTCATCCTTTCCTCCTTCCCGTCTGCCTCCATGTACAGTCGCAAACTTAAATATCCGTCCACTTCAGAACGATCAGTAACAAGACAGTGAACATTAACTTTCGAAATTCAGTGATAAGATCTAGGGAATCCAGTCAGTTTTCCAGAATATTTTGCAATCTTTTCACTATTGTTCGAACTTAAACTGAAAATTGTATCGCTGTTTATGTCCGCAACATTTCTTTCAACCCCTCGTCATGATTCTCGTTTTTTACGCTATGGATTTATCATGTAGGCAAGTTGTACGGGTTCAATTGTTTATTTAGTTATTTAGTTATTTAGTTATTTATTGTGTTATGCCTCTACCTTCTTATTTTCCTTTGCCTGTTCATTTTTCTTTTGGCCTCCTCTGCTGATCTCTTCCTTAACTTATTATTCATCTTCATTAATTCTTTCCTCGTCCCCGCCCTCTGCTCCTCTCTGTCGTCTTGCATATTTTCTCTAACTTCATCGTCGTCGTCGTCGTCGTCGTCGTCGTCGTCCTAGTAGTAGTAGTAGTAGTAATAGTAGTAGTAGTAGTCGTCATTATACTCTTTTCTGTCTTGCGTCTTTTTATCTAAGTCATTATTACCATCATTATCCACGTCCTCCAATTCTTCTTCATTTTAGTTCCCCCTCGTAATAAAAAATAACTTCTTTTTCTCCCGTTCTCCTTGGTTTTCTCCCTTCCTTGCCTCGCTCTTTATCTCCTCTTTTTTTCCTTTCTTTTCTCTCTTCCTTCCTGCTTTGCCCTAATTGCTTCTCGCGTGTCTCAGTCGATTTCTCTCTCTCTCTCTCTCTCTCTCTCTCTCTCTCTCTCTCTCTCTCTATGTATCTGTGTATTTATCTATCAGTCTGTCTGTCTTCGTAAGTTGCTTTTCTCCTTGTACCTCTTCTTTACCCTTATTTTTTTTTTTACTCATGTTCTTACATTTCTCCCTTCTGCCTCCTTCCTATGCTTCTTATCTTCCTTTCCCATTTTCTCTTCTTTCCTGCCTTCTTAAATGCGTTTTTCCCCTCTTTTACCCTCCAACCATCTTTCGTCGCTTCCTCCTCATTTTACACCCTCCCATCTACATCCTTCTTTCCCGTCTCGTCACGCCTTATCTCTCTCGTTTATCTCTTTCCATTCTTGCCTTTTGCCTATCTCTGCGACTCCTGCGCCTCCATATCTTCCTCACCTTCTATCCCCTTCCCCTTTCCCTCGCTCACCTCCTCTTCTTCCAGCCTCTCTCTCCCTCCCTTTACCTTCTGTTCTGTCTCCCTTTCGTTTTCCTCTCCCACCTCCTATCCTCCCAGCTTCTTCCTGCATCCTTCCTTCATTCCTCGTCCTCCCTTACACCTGTCCTCCCTCCCTACCCCATCAGCCTCTCCCTTGTTTCTCTCACCTCCCTCCCTCTCTCACTCCCTGCCTCCCTCGCCTCTTATCCTTTCTGACTTCTTATCCCTGCCTCCCCCGTCTTCACCCTCCTGCCTGCCTCCCTTCCTGTCGTCTTAGCCTCCCTCACCTCTTATATCACCCTTCTGCCTCCCTGGCCTCTTATCCGCCCTGCCTACTCTTTGCAACCTCCCTTCTTCCATTACCTCCCCTGCCATACACTCCTTCCTCCCCCTTATCCCTTATCCTCCTCCCCAGCTTCCACTCCTGCCTGTCCTGCCTCACCCTCTTCCTCGATCTTCTGCCTCTTGCCTCATCCCTGCCTCCTCTGC
>NC_137031.1:42952750-42967750 GCF_032717465.1 Coenobita brevimanus | reverse complement strand
TAGTAATAATAATAAAGTTCCTAGAGAGAATGACTTACTTATTTTCTCACAGGCACACTGAATCTAGGCCTTACTTTATTTCGATATTTGGGAGTCGATGGTGCAGTGGTTGGCACGTGTAATAAGCAACTGCATAAACCCGCGTTCGATTCTTGAGCCGGTCAGACTAGTGGGCTCGGTCTGTTTCCCCCCTTTGTCCCTCTTCACTCTTTACTACATCTGAGGAGTGGATGTACACCGGCTACTGCGGGTCATTTCAAGGGCAGGTGGTCTTAAAGTAGTGCCTCGAGCCTGGAAAAAGTTTGAACTGTCATGTATGGTAACTATAGCTAACTGGCACTTAAGGGTAGTTTCCATTTAGTTTCCATGGAGCCCTTAGAATTTAGCTGTTTGTTCTCTCTTTACAGGGAATTGAAAGTGAAAAGCGTAATAGTAATAGAGAAGGGATATCAGGGTGACGTGGGGTTGAGCCTGATTGGAGACTCTTGCCAAGTTTAATATAGTCGTCCATTCATAGTAAAAATATAATAATACAGAGTGGTCCGTAATTGTGTGTGTGTGTGTGTGTGTGTGTGTGTGTGTGTGTGTGTGTGTGTGTGTGTGTGTGGATGAGGCCAGGTAGCCGAAGTGGGGTGTGGAGCCGAAAGCCGTGGCCTCGTATCAACACAAACACGCCACATTGACACCTAAAGCACCCGTGATCAGGCACTTCCACCACCACAACGATCTCGGCCCGGGGAGGAGAGGGGGAGGGGGTTGAGTGGGGAGAAAGAGAGAGAGAGAGAGGAGAGTTGGGTGGGGCTGAGGATGGAGTGGAGAGGTAAAGAGAAGTGCTGAAGGGGCGAGAGCAAGGATTTTTTGTGGAGAGGGAGGGAAGGATAGAGGAGAGTTGGGTAGGGCTGAGGATGGAGTGGAAGGGTAGAGGAGGAGGGGAAGGGGTTAGGGATTTTTTTGGAGAGAGAGAGAGAGAGAGAGAGAGAGAGAAAGAAGTAGACATATAGGGCAAGGGATTCTCAGTAGGGGGAAAGCGAGAGAGGGGAGTTGGGTGGGGCACAGATTTGCGAGGAAAAGAGGGGAAGAGAGGAGGGAGGGAGAGGGGAAAGAGGGAAGGGGGAAAGAGAAGGGGGTGGGATTAAAGAGTGAGTGAAGGGAGAGAATGGAGAGTTGAGTGGGGAATGGGACTGATTGGAGAGAAGGAGGAAGAGATGAATGAGAGAGAGAGAGAGAGAGAGAGAGAGAGAGAGAGAGAGAGAGAGAGAAGAAGAAGAAGGGCTAGAGATTGAGTAGAGGGATGGAAGGAGAGAGAGAGAAGTAGGAGGAACATGAAGGATTAAGTGGGGGGAAAGGAGGAGACGGAGGAGTAACAAGGGGGAGGGGAGGGAAGAGGAGAGGGGAGAGGAGGGGCGATTTAAGTGGGGCAAGAGATTGAGTGGATGGAAGGTAAAAAGAAGAGGGGAAGAGGAGGGAGGGGAGGAGGGGAGAGTGGAATGTGGGGCTTGAAATTAACTAGAGAGGAGGTGGGAGGGGGGAGGTGGTGGGGAGGAAAGGAGAGAGGAGAGAGGGGAGCTGCATGGTGCAAGAGATTACGTGGGGAGGAGAGGAGCAGATGAGGAGGAGAGGGTGGAATGAAGAAAAGAAGGGAGGGTAGGACGGAAGAAACGGATGGGGAGATAAAGAGAGAGAGAGAGAGAGAGAGAGAGAGAGAGAGAGAGAGAGACAGACAGACAGACAGACAGACAGATAGACAGACAGAGAGAGGGACAGACAGAGACTGAGAGAGAGAGAGAGAGAGACAGAGAGGGAGTATAGGATAACAAAGGGACCAGAAGGTATTGAATTACTGTTAATTGATCTGAGAGAGAGAGAGAGAGAGAGAGAGAGAGAGAGAGAGAGAGAGAGAGAGAGAGAGAGAGAGAGAGAGAGAGAGAGGAAAGTGTAAAAATATGGAAGAGAACAGTAAAAACAGAAAGTAGAAGGAACAGAAGAAGCGGAGAAGATAGGGAGGAAACTATGTGCAGGTACAAAAAAGAAAAAAAAGAATAAAAGATGGAGGAAAAATATGAATGGAGAGGGACCTATAGGAGTGATTTTTTTTTCCCCTTTTCTTTTTATAATTCTTTGGACGTGCGGAAGTCCACCCACGTACCGCAAGGGGGCTCCATACCCATCACCAATTGTACACTAATACCCACCGTCCGTATTGTGATATGCTAGGGACACCACATTTAGGGCGGGGGAGGTGGGGGTGTCTTTCCGATGCGTGTTAAGCGGAGGAGTGGCGGTGGCCTAGTGGTAACATTATTGCCTTGATATGCATATGTGTGTACCTTTAACCCTGGTGGACATTGACCCTTCAGCCCGTGGACGTATTTATATTATTATTCTTGCTGCAATTAGACTGTTAGCTTAGAAATAGTCCCTTGGTAGTAAAGGAGAAGTGGCCTCGTGCTACTCCTCCAGTTCGAAGTCTCATAAACCTAACAAAATCGCTTAGAAGGACCATGGATAAAATAAGCGTCCTTGGATTCAAGAGGTTAGAAGTGAGTGTAGGAGTATTTATTTATTTATTTATTTATTTTTTCTTACGCCAGCATCATCATCACACCTCAGACACAGCCAGATTCAGCCTGTGTATTACCTGACGCAGCAACCTGTTCAGGGCGTCCGTCCAAATGATCTCCAGGCATTCGTGTCCCTACTCAGGAACGACCCCTTCTCCCACCACACCACCGTCCTCCATACACATCACTACCCTACCCTGCCACCTGGTTTTTGACGCACCTGCCCTTCTCCCAGCCACTCCACTGACTCATGCACCCCACAGCCCTATCCTTCCACCTGGATCTCTTCCTGCCTCTTCCTCAAACATTCATCTGTCTCCCTTATACTCCAGTGCTCCACTCTTTGACCGTCCACCTAGTTCTCAGCCCACGTCATGTTCGTTTGCTAACCATTCCACTTCCCCGAACTTACACCACTGCTTTCATCTCCTCCAGTTTCTCAGTTTACCTCTTCTCCTCCTCCCAGTCGCGTCACCGTCCCTCAAATATTTCGTTACTCTGACCTTCCGTTTGGTTCTGGGCCTCCAATTTATTCTACCAACCACTTCACTCCCCTTCTTCTCCCAACCACTCCACCAACCACTTCACTCCCCGTCTTCTCCCAACCACTCCACTAACCACTTCACTCCCCTTCTCCCAACCACTCCACTCTCCCAACTCCACCAACCTGCCCTTCCACTTACAGCTCGGCCAACTTCTGCGTCTTCTTCTTCGAGTCATTTCACTTTTTGTTTTTTTACCTCTTCAGGCTCGGGGGGTTTTCCTGCATTAAAAAAAAAAAATCGTGTGACGCGAGACAGAGATTATTGATAAAGCGATACAGATCCGAACTAGATATACTGAGACTAAACACACTAGTATCTTTTCTTCCCATTTGGCTCTCGTTCTGCCTCTCCTTCTTCTCCTTCTAGCTGCCCAACTCTCACAAGCCCTCGTAGTCAGTCTCTCAATTCGCTAACTAATTTCAGATCCTGTTTTTACTTCTCAGCAACATCCGGGAATCGAACTCTGAACCTTTTGATCTCGAGCCCAGTCATCCTCTAACTCCTGGGATTTCTCTGGGGGTCAACAAAATCGTCTGGTGTTTGCCTGATCTAGATTCCTAAGTGCATAACAGAGCGGCGAAAAGACTAAGACGATTAAGACAGGAAAGAAGGGGTGGAGAAAAAAAGACGGGAGGAATGTAAAAAGGAAGGGAAGGGTTGGAAAGACTGGAGAATAAGAAAATGAAAGAGGGAATGAAAGAAGGAATGGGACGAAGGAAGAGAAGGAGGAAGACTAGACAGTAGAAATGGGAGGGAGGATACGAAAGAAGAAATGAGGGGAGGGAAAGATAGAAGAGAGGGAATTAAAGGAAAAGGATTAAGGGATGATAGGAGGAGGAAAGACAAAGATTGGAGAATAAAGAAGAGAATGAAAAAGACAAATGAAATTGAGTATTTAAAAATTGGATGGAAGAAGGAAGAGAGAATAACATAGGATAGAAGAGAGGAAATAAAAAAAGGGAGGAGGAATAAGTAGAGAAGGAAAGAAAGAAATAATTAGACAGAGCTAGAATTGGTCTGTCTAAAACTGAGCCTAAGAATAAGACAAGGCTAGTACACGAATGGAGAGGAAGGATGGATGTGTGGGAAAGAGGTGTGCAATCTGCGTAGAGTTGTGACGGGGGTATTGATTTGTGGGATGGGGCTTGAGGGGGTGGGGTGGAGGCAGGGAGGGGAGAGGAAGGGCGTGGGGGGAGGGAGAGGGAGAGAGAAGGACGAGTGAGGGATGTGTGGAGGGAAAGGATTGTTATGGGGAGGTGTGAGGTATGGATGGAGGGAGAGTTGGAGGGAGGGAAGAGGAGGGAAGTATAGGGAAGGTCGTGGAGTAAAAGGGATGAGGGATGGAGGGAAGGATGTGTGAGGGATTGGTGAAGAAAAGGAAAGGTTATAAAGCGAGGAGGAAGAAAAGGGAAGGATGGCTTGTGAGAGGGAGAGAAGAGTGAGAGAAGGTGGAAAGGAAGAGTGAGGGAGAGATATGCTAGTAAGGAAGAAGTGCAAGGGAGCTCTTAAGTCCACTGAAATACAGGAATGAGGTTGCTTAAATCACTTATGTTTTAAGATGACATATTTTCTGTTTTATTTTCCCTATGTTCAGACGATTTTATTCAGCTTAGGAGAGACGGTTTGAGCTGTAGGAATCAGATATAGCCTTCACTATACCCTTTTCACTCTAACTTGGCATAAAATTGCCATCCCTCCATCTTGAATGCTGAGTTGAAACAATACTGTAGATTAACGCTAGAATATGGTGCCAGTCACAAAGAAGTGCTAAGGAGGGGATCTAGAGCCGTAGCATTGTCCTTGGCCCGTATTCTCGCCATATAAGGAAGCTCACAAACACCTTTTCGTAATCGTTTGTGTAGCCAGGTAACGGAGCCACCTGGTCATGTCGGTGCCACCACGTGAAGGCGACCCCCACAAGCGCCTACCCAGAGTTAAAAAATAAGTACCGGTAAATGAATAAAAAAATAAATAAATAGATAGATAAATAAAACTTAAACTTGCTGGCCAGGTTAATGTGATGATACGGCTAATTTATTCATTAAATAATTTGTATGCTTTCACCCCAGCCACAGTTATATATGTGAATGAATTTTTGTCTCGGATTAGTATTTAGCCTTTGTGTGTGTGTGTGTGTGTGTGTGTGTGTGTGTGTGTGTGTGTGTGTGTGTGTGTGAGAGAGAGAGAGAGAGAGAGAGAGAGAGAGAGAGAGAGAGAGAGAGAGAGAGAGAGAGAGAGAACACTGCCCCGTTACCGTACCTTGGCCCAGATTTTCGTCCTTTAGCAGGTTATTCCACGTATCTCAGTGTCAGCAAGACCTAATGCTACGGGTCTACATCCTTTCTATAGCACTTCTTCGTGACTAGTGTCATATTGTAGCGTATGACTTAGCAGTGAAGGTGGATAGATGGCAATTATAGGCCAAGTTAAAGTAAAGCAATATAGTTGGTTAACCAGATTCTCTCTCACTCTCACTCTCTCTCTCTCTCTCTCTCTCTCTCTTTGCCTTTATCATTCCTTTATTTTACTCTACTTCCGCCTCTGTCCCTCCCCCCCTTCCTCTCCATTTCTCCATCTCCTTCCAGCCTCCCTTTTTCTTTTATTCTCCCTCTCCCACTGCTTCCTCTACCTCCCTGCCTGGCTCCCTCCATTTCCCTCTACCTCCTCGTCCCCCTCCTTCTCCCTCTCCCTTTTCTTCTCCCTCCCCCTCTCCCCTCGTCCTTCCCTCCCTCCTTCCCATTCTCTCTCCGTCCCTCCTTCTTTCTCTCCTTGCCAGACGAAGTAATTAGGTTAGACGCTCTTACAGACAGCCCTGTTATCGTCCCCCCCTCCTCTCTCTGTCTGTCTGTCTGTCTGTCTCTCTCTCTCTCTCTCTCTCTCTCTCTCTCTCTCTCTCTCTCTCTCTCTCTCTCTCTCACCTTTTGTCCTTCCCTCTCTTCTAGTACCCTATCACTCTCTCTTATTTCCCTTCCGTCCCTCCCTCTCTCCCTCTCATTTTTCCCTCTCCCTCCCTCTTTTTCCCTCCTCTCTCCCACTCTCTCCTCTCTCCCCATTCTTTTTTCCCTCCCCTCTCCCCACCGTCCCCGCCTGGATAATAGTGTGTTAGGGGACGAGTGAGTTTCATTTGACTGCTCAGTGTTTTTGTGACTCGCTCCCTTCACATCCTCAGTCTCCCTCTCTCTCTCTCCCTCCACCCTTGCATCCCTCCCTCCACTCATCCCTCCCTCCACTCATCCCTCCCTCCCTCCATCCCTCCCTCCCTCCATCCATCCATCCATCCATTGTTTCATCCATCCATCACTTCCATTGCCACCCTCCCTTCATCCATCCACCAGTCCATTCAGTCCTTCCTCCCTTCCCTCTCTCCCTCCTTTCGTGCATTCCTCCCTTCCCTTCTCTCCCTCCATTCGTGCATTCCTTCCTCTCCCTCCCTCCCTTCCTCCCTCTGTCCATCCATCCATGCACTCATCCAGCTATAATCATCCATCCATGCCTTCCTCTCTGTCACTTCATCATTCCATCCACTCATCCCATCCTTTCCCCCTTCCTTCATCTCCCTCCAGCCTCTTCCTTCTCCTGCTCTCTCTTTTCTTCATTGCCCTACCCCTCCCCCCCTTTCATCTCCTCCATTCTCCATCGCTTCTTCTTTCCCTGTATCGCTCTCTCTCATTTTTCCCCTCCGTTCCCCTCTTTTTTCCCTCCATCTCTCTTTTCCCTCCAAAGTCTTAATCCTCCTTTCTTTTTTCTTCATCTTCCCGCTTCCCCTCACTTTCACCCTTTCCATCCTCCATCCTTTCTTCCTCTCCTCTATCCCTCCCTCTCTTTCTCTCCTTCCTTCCTCTCTTTGTCTCCTCTGTCCCTCTTTTTCCCCTCTTTTCCCCTCTTTTTTCCGTCTCTTCCTCTTTTTTCCCCTCTGTCCCATTCTTTCCCCTCCTTTCCTCTCTTTTTTTTTTTCCGTCCCATCCTCTCTTTTTTCCCTCTCTGTCCCTCCTTTTTCCCCTCCTTTCCCCTTTTTTTTCCGTCTCTTCCTCTCTTTTTTCCCTCCATCCCTCTTCCTCCCCTCTTTTCCTCTCTTTCTCCCCTCCCTTCCTCTCTTTTTTCTCCTCCTTTCCCCTCTTTTTTTTCCTCCTCCCTCTTTTTTTTTTTTCTTCCACCCCCTGCCTGCCTGGGTAATAGTGTGTCAGAGGGCGAGTCAGGCTCATTTGACTCTTCATAGTTTGGGGGGACTCTAGGGGGGGCGGGGGGGTGGAGGGAAGGAGAGAAGAGAGAGGGAGGGAGAGGGAATGGAGGGAGGGAAATGGAGAGGCAGAGGTAGGGAGAGAGGGAGAGAAGGGAAGGAGAGAAGAAAGAGGGAGGGAGAGGGAATGGAGGGAGGGAAAGGGAGAGGAAGAGGTGTGGAGAGAGGGAGGGGAAAATGAAAGGGAGAGGCAGTATAAGAGAGGGAAGGGGGACAAGGAAGGGAGGGAAGAAAGAAGAGTGAGAATGGAGAGAGAGAGAGAGAGAGAGAGAGAGAGAGAGAGAGAGAATCAAACCACCAGTCCTGTTGGTCCTGTCGAGGCTGTTAGTTTTAGGGTAGACTGTAACTGTGGTATCTATTCTATGAGTCAAAAACGAGGATAGCAAACCAAGGAAGTCCCTCTCCTTCACAACACTAATCCCGTAAACGAAGTCGGCAGGAAAAAGTGAGAAAGACCTCTGACAGTATCGAAAACTCTCAGGAACATTTTAAAGGATAGGGTGAATGGATTATCAATTTTAGAGAGAGAGAAAGAAAGAGAGAGAGAGAGAGAGAGAGAGAGAGAGAGAGAGAGAGAGAGAATTGTTAGGGAGACAGCCTGCTAGGGGAGCAAGGAGTGAAAATTGAGACGTAGAATTTGAGATGAGATGAGATGAGAGAGAGAGAGAGAGAAAGAGGGAGGGAGGGGGAGAGAGAGAGAGAGAGAGAGAGAGAGAGAGAGATTGGAGATGAAAAAAAAAGGACGAGAGAAAAAGACAGAAAGAATATGACAGACCTTGAACAGAGAGCAGAAGAAAGAAAACATAACTACAGGAGAGAGAGAGAGAGAGAGAGAGAGAGAGAGAGAGAGAGAGAGAGAGAGAGAGGTAACCCAAGATTAAAGTTTCCCCATAGAATAGAATTAAGTCCCCTTTTTGGAGCCTTTGAAGGAGGCTTTGTTTGCTTAAGGAGGATGAAGGAAGGGAAGGAAGGGTGGAGGGAAGGAGAAAGAGAAGGAAAGGTGGAGGGAAGGAGAAAGAGAGGGAGAGGTGGAGGAAAGGAGAAAGGGAGGGAAAGGTGGAGGTAAGGAGAAAGGGAGGGAAAGGTGGAGGTAAGGAGAAAGGGAGGGAACGGTGGACGGAAGGAGAAAGGGAAGGAAAGGTGGAGGGAAGGAGAAAGGGAGGGAACGGTGGACGGAAGGAGAAAGGGAGGGAAAGGTGGACGGAAGGAGACAGGGAGGGAAAGATGGAGGTGACGAGAAAGGGAAGGAAAGGTGGAGGAAAGCAGAAAGGGAGGGAAAGGTGGAGAGAAGGAGAAAGGGAAGGAAAGGCAGAGTGAAGGAGAAAGGGAGGAAAAGGTGGAGTGAAGGAGAAAGGGAGGGAAAAGTGGAGGGATGGAGAAAGGGAGGGAAAGGTGGAGTTCATGAGAAAGGTAAGGAAAGGTGAAGGTAAAGAGAAAGGGAGGGGAAGGTGGAGGTAGCGAGAAAATGAAGGAAAGGTGGAAGGAAGGAGAAAGGGAAGGAAAGGCAGAGTGAAGGAGAAAGGGAAGGAAAGGTGGAGGGAAGGAATAAGAGATGGAGGGAGAAGTGTGAGAGGGAAGTAAAATTGGGGGGAAGGAATGAAGGCAGGAGAGATGGTGAGAAACATGAATGAAGGATAGAAGGAAAATGGAAGATAAGACGTTAGGAAGGAAAGAAGGATGGAGGAAGAAAGGAGAGATGATGGAAGAAGGGAGAAAGAAAGGAAGAAGTGATGGAGGAGAATGAGATGAAAGGAAGAAGAGAAGATTGGAAATAGGAGGGAAGAAACGAAGGAGAGATCGTCGGAGAAGGAAGGAAAGGGAGTAGGAGAAACTAGGGAAGGAAGGAAGGTGGAAGGAAGAAGGGAGGAAAGATTAGGTGATAATATAAAGAAATGAAGGAAGGAGGGAGGATAGGAGAATGTGATGGAGGGAAGAAGGCGGGGATGGGATGTGAAGTTAGAGGGATGGAAGTTGAAGGAAATTGCAATAGGAATGAAGGAAGTGAGGTAAGGGATGGAAGAAGGCGCAAGAGGTGAGTACAAGAGGTGAGGTAAGAGGAAGGAGGAAGGAAAGGAGGAAAGAGGTGAGGAAGGATGAAAGGAAGGAGTGTGTAGGCATATAACATGGGAAGCATAGGTAACTTGAGTCTTACTGTATATTAAAAAGATGAGAGAGAGAGAGAGAGAGAGAGAGAGAGAGAGAGAGAGAGAGAGAGAGAGAGAGAGAGTGGTCTATAGGGTGAGAAGGA
The DNA here is from genome assembly GCF_032717465.1 of Coenobita brevimanus. Classification (NCBI taxonomy): domain Eukaryota; kingdom Metazoa; phylum Arthropoda; class Malacostraca; order Decapoda; family Coenobitidae; genus Coenobita; species Coenobita brevimanus. The sequence goes on along the minus strand of NC_137031.1, from coordinate 42,958,159 downwards.
AAGAAAGGGAGCTTATTAGAAGGGAGGTACCTGAAAAGTAAGAAGGGGAGGTGGGAGAAGGGAGGGAGGGAGAGAAGGAAGGAGGGAGGGAAAGGAGGGGAGAAAGAAATAAGAAAGAGCAGGAGGGAGGGAGGGAGGATGGGAAGAGGGAAAGAGGAAAGAAGGGGGAAGGAGGAAGAAGAGTGAAGGAAGGGAAGTGAGAGGTAGGGAGAAAGGGAAATAAGGAGGGAAAATGGGACAAGAGGGATGAAAGGAACGACTGAAACAAAGAAGAAGAGATGGCTTTAAACTAGGAGAGAGAGAGAGAGAGAGAGAGAGAGAGAGTGTGTGTGTGTGTGTGTGTGTGTGTGTGTGTGTGTGTGTGTGTGTGTGTGTGTGTGTGTGTGTGTCTGTCTGTCTGTCTGTCTGTCTCTCTCTCTCTCTCTCTCTCTCTCTCTCTCTCTCTCTCTCTCTCTCTCTCTCTCTCTCTCTCTCCATTTTCCATCGTTTATAGCCCATTTCCCTTCCTCCTTCACCTTCCTTCTCCTCCTCCCTCACCTCCTCCCACTCACCGTCTCTCCCTCCCACTCCCTCTCTCCCTTCCCCACCATCTTCACCTACATTCCCTCCCCACTTTTTCTCCTTCCACCTTTTCCTCTCTCCTTTCCCTACATCTTTCCCTTTATCGTTCTCCCTCTCCCCCCGCCTCCCTCCCCTCCCATCCCTCCCGTCGTCTCCCTCCCTTCATTGCTTCTCCCCCTTCACCTCTCGTCCCACCTTTCTCCCCTTCCTTCCTTCTTCTTGCTTTACCATCCTCTCTTCATTCCCTTCTCCTCGCCCCTCCCCAACATCCCTTCCCTTCTCCCTTCCTTTCCCTTCCTCACCTTACATCTCTTTCCCCTTCCCCTCCCCTTTCCCTCTTCCCTTCTTCCCCACCTTCCCTACCTTTCCTCCCATCTCTCCCCTCATCTGTCCCCTCCCCTACCCTCTTCCTCTCCTCGCTTCCCTTTCCCTCCCTTCTTCCTCCCCTCCCTCCCCCTCCCCTCCGTGTCTGATTTATGTGGAGGGATAAGAAGTGGAGGAGAGAACTAATTACCATATGATTAATACGTGATGGAGGGGCTTCGGGAGGGAGGAAAGAAGGGAGGAGGAAGAAAAGGAAGGAAAGAGGAAGGAGGGAGATGAAAGGGGAATGTAAGGGACAGGAGAAAAGAAGGGAGGGGATGGAAGAGATAAAAGGGACATGACAGGGAGACAGAGAGGAGGGGAAAGGAAGAGAAAAGGGGGAGAGAAGGGGAAGGAAGGGAGAAGGAAGGAAGGAGAGCGGAGGGACGAAGGAAGGGAGAAAGGGAGATAATGTGGAGAGGGCGAAGAGAGGAAAAGGAAGGAGGGAGGAAGTGAGACCCATCCTGAACTTAACAAAATCACTGACATTTAGCAAGACTGAACTAGACATCTTCGGAGTGAAAATGATGATTTTTAAGACTGAGAGAAGAAAAAGAAAGTTGCTGCGCTAAAAAGAGGTCCCGCATAATTTATTCTCTCTCTTATTTACCACAAACATCTGTAAATTCTTCCTTAGTATACCGTCATTAATTCTTGCTTTCTCTTTCTCTCTTTCAGGTGAGTGGATTGGCTAACTGTGAGAGGGAGTTGGGGGTTCGTATGAAGGTCTTGTTGTGGAGCATCTTAGACGGTATGGTTATCTCCGTAAGCTGTTCTTTATTGTGTTCTCAGTCTGGTCCTTGCAGTAGCCTGGATCGAACCTACGTCCAGTCCTTCCCCAACCCCCACCACGTAGTCCAGTTCACCATTATAATATAAGTGGATGGATAGATGATACGTGGATGCCGTTAAGTAAAAGAATGGATGGATGGATGGGTGGATGGATGGGAAGATGAACAAACTGATGGATCGATGGATTTATAAGTTGACTGAGTGATGGATGTATGACTGGATGATGTATGGACGCAGAAGTTGACAGATAGATTTATGGATGAATGGATGGATAGATGGATTTGGGGCTGAAGGGATGCATGGACGGATAGATGGTTGGTGAATTGTTAAGAGATAAACAGAGGGTCACAGGCAGATAAACAGACCTTGGAAAACTGAAAAGGAGGCGGGAGAAAATAGCTTGATCAGATGCCCCACTTTCTTATCTTCGCCTCGCACTTTTCATTCACCTTTTATCACTATCATCACCCGGTCTCTTTTGTCCTTCATTTTTCTCCCTACTCCATTCTTATTCCTCATCCCTCTTTCACCTTCAGCTTCCTTCGTCTTTTTGCATTTCAGATCCTGTTTCTCCCTTCCTTCTCTTCCATCCAGCCATTCCCTTCCTTGCTTCCCTCCTTCCTTTCTTCGTCACTTCCCTCCTTCCTTCTTCTCTTCCCTCCTTCCTTCCTTCCACCATCTCTCTTCCCTCCCTGTCGCCTTTTTTTCTTTTGATTTTCTCCCATCCCTCATTCGTCCTCTTCCCATTTCTCTCCTTTCTCGCTTTTCTGTTCTCCATCCCGCATTCGTTTGACTCTCTCTCTCTCTCTCTCTCTCACACACACACACACACACACACACACACACACACACACACACACACACACACACACACACACACACACACACACACACACACACTCACGCCAGTTCTCCCCATTTACCGTATACCTCACTCTTCCCCTCCCCTTACCCCCTACCCCAATCCCTTCCCCTTCCTCTCTCCCCACCATCACCCCACCCCAGTTGAAACCACAGCCGCGTTAAAAACTGATATTAACTTCACCAGCAGGCCGTTCCGGGAAAAAAGAGAGAGAGAGAGCGAGAGAAAGAGAGCGAATTCAAAGGAAGAGAGGCGAGAGAGAAAATGGGGTGGGTAAAAAAAAAAAGCGAGGGGGAGAAAAAGAGAACTAGCTTTGGCGGGTAAGATTGGGACGGTTTAGCTTAATGTGATGTAATATTTTCTCTAGATGCGAAGGCTGTTTCAAGGCAAGCTGAGCGAAATCGTCTGCAGTAAAGTGTGAAGAAATTAATCCCACTGGCGGGGGTTTGGGAGATTTTTTTTTTACCGCCTTCAGTACATGAGCCTCCGTGAAGCTGAATAAAATCGTCTTCCTGTCAGCTAGATTTTTCGAGATGAGGGAGGGGGGGTTTAGATGTGATAAGTATTCTTTATCCCGTCATTTGGTGCTCAAGAAATGCAGTAAAAATCATGTAGTGGCGGATGGAACGCGAAAATAAGGTCCTGGTACTGAAGGGGTTAAGTAAGGTGTATAGATAGATAGATACATAGATAGATACAGAGAGAGAGAGAAAGAAATTGGTGGGTAGGAAGAGAGACGGATAGATAGGTAGATTGATAGATAGATGATTGAGGTTAAAAGTGTAATAGATGGATGAGTGAAAGAGTAGGAAACATTAAGAAATAAACAAGATATAATTAACGGTACGTAGCACCTGTATGTATATATATGTGTGTGTGTGTGTGTGTGTGTGTGTGTGTGTGTGTGTGTGTGTGTGTGTGTGTGTGTGTGCTTGAGGTAAAGTGGGGGTAATTTAGTTGATGTACATAACATTACCCCTCTCTCTCTCTCTCTCTCTCTCTCTCTCTCTCTCTCTCAACGAAGACATTTCCCAAGATTGGTCCCTCACAGCAGCTCACATCTCGCCCTTTACAGCTCATAAAACTCACTGGCTTCGTCTCATAACCTGACCCTCACACCTCACACCTCTCCCCTGACACCGTATATCACTCATACCTCATCTCTCTCTCTCTCTCTCTCTCTCTCTCTCTCTCTCTCTCTCTCTCTCTCCATCCATCTTTCTTCCTATCTTCCCTTTCTCCCCCGTGCCCTCTCTCTTTCACCTCGCCATCACCCTTCTTTCTCCCTCATCTCTCCTTGTTTACCTCTCGTCATCCTCCTTGCTTCTTTCTCATCTTTTCTCTCTCTTTTTACCCCCCATTCTCCCTCCCCATCCCTCACCTTTCCATATCGCCCTTCCCCCTTCCTGATCTTTCTTTTCCCTTCCTCCCATATCCCATACTTCCCTCCACCTTTTTTCTTTTTTTTCTTCTTCTTTCTCTAATCCCCTCTTTCATTATCCTTCTCATCCTCTCTCTTTCGTCTCCTCTTGCTCACCTCTCACTATTCCTCTTCATTCTCCTCTTCGTATTCTCCACCTTCTTCCGCTTATATCTCCCTTTGCTCTCGTCTTCCTCCCTTCCCTCGTCTCTCGCTGTCACCACTACACCTCTTTCTTCGCTTCATTCGTCCCTTCCTTCCTCCTCCCTCATCTTCGTATTTCCTGTTATTGACCCCCCCTCCCCCGTTCCTCTCCTCGATTTTTCCCTACCTCCCTCCTTCTCTCCTCTCATCTTCCTCCCTGTCCCTCCCCTCCCTCCTTCTCTCCTCTCATCTTCCTCTTGCCCGTTCCCTCCCCTCCTCACCGTCACACTGGCACCTCCCACACCTCCCATAAATTCCAGGCAAGTCTCCCCTCTCGTGTCGTGTGTCCCCCGTTTTTTATTCCATATGAAGGATTTATGACACATCGTAAAATTTTTGTCGTCCTATCACCTTATAACTGGGGTTGCCATAGCGATGTTCCAGCTATACTCCTTTCACTTTAACTTGGCCTGAAACTGCCATCTGCCCCTCTTGAATGCTGAGTTGGTATGAAGAGATTATCGCTAGAATATGGTGCTGGTTGTGAAGGAGTGCTGTGGAAAGGAGTTAGAATCGTAGCATTGTTTTTGTCGCTGAGTTACGTGGAATAAGCTGCAAAAGGACGAAAATGTAGGCCAAGTTAAGATGATCGGACTACAGATTTAGATTTTTTTTGTTTTTTTTTAATTAGTGCTGTAGTTCTAGCAATTTAATAGTTATAGCTTGTGATGAATATTTCCATTAAGCAAGTTTTTTATATATTTACGAATCTGCCACGTTTTATCGTTTCAAGCCTGTTTACTAGAGATTATCAGGTGATTTTAGTGCTTAGTAGTTTCTGTATATGTTAATAACTGCTTCAGCCCTAGGACCTTCCCCCCGTCGTTCATTCTGATAAATATAAGATGATTTTATTCACGTTAAGAAAGACCTCCCATACAAAAAGGATTAGTGAAGGTTATATATCATCCCTCCAGCTACAAACCTCTCCCTTAAGCTGAATAAATCGTCTGAAGGTAGTAATAGTAAGCCACAAGACATCCTCCCTCCTTTCTTCTCTCCTGCTTCTCCCACACCGTCTGCTGTCTAGTCTCCCACGCAACTCCCACATAGTGTACATGCCCCCTTCCCCGTTTCGCCTCTCTCGTCTCCCATCTCACTCCCCCACCACATACACCTTCCTTCACCCCACACCCCCACACTTTCCTCTCCCCTCTCACCGTTCCCCTCACAATCCCCCTCCTCTACCCTCTCCAAGACTCCTTCA
>NC_137031.1:42942750-42947750 GCF_032717465.1 Coenobita brevimanus | reverse complement strand
AGTTATTGTTACCATCACCATTGCCGCCACTGCTAGTACGACCACGACTACCATTCTGCCATCACCACCATCACCCTCATCCCTGTTATTTCTCCTGCTTTCACTCCCACTTCTTTCATTATTTTTACCATTACACTACTACTCCCACCTCTACTACCCCCACTGCCTCATACAAGTACAACTTCCACAGACCAGCACCACTTCCTTCAGGCACCACCATGATTACCTGCCGTCTTTCAGCACCACCACCACCTCCCACCACCACAGCCTCCCCACAACCACACCGCATCACACCACCACCACTGCTACTGCCCTTCAAGCACTACCTCCCCCACCACCAACCCAAGACTACTACCACACCACTACCACCACCACAGTACCACCAAAACCACACTCAGCCACCACACCCATCCCCACTTCCACCTAACGACCACTGCCACTTTCACGACTGGTTACCATCTTTCAAGCACGACCCCTCTCCACCACCACCACCACCACCACCACCACTCAGTGAAATAACCTGCAGCGCCGCATAACAGTCACTGGCTACCATTTTCACTTACCCCCAGTCACACACACTTCACACTCTCTCTCTCTCTCTCTCGTTGTCTTGTACTCTTTCTCCCATTTTCCCTTTGTCATATCCCACTCTCCTTCCTAGTCTCCCTCCCTTCACTTCTCCCTCCCTTCGCTCTTCCCCTCCCTCCTTTCTCATTTTCACTTCCTCCTCTCCCTTCCTCTCTCCCTCCATTATCGTCAGTCATTGAATAGGATGCCGTGCTAAAAGGAAGCAGGGAGTAGGGAGAAGGAAGTACTTAAGCGGAAAGGAGGAAGGGAGAAAGGAAGAGAGAGAGAGAGAGAGAGAGAGAGAGAGAGAGAGAGAGAGAGAGATGTTGTAAAGTTAAAAAAATCGATAGATAGATAGATATTCAGGAAAAAATGAAGAAACACTGACTGGAAAAACACACCACACATACCTAACCCAACATCGTTAATGAAAAAAATATATATATATATTCCGACCTCAGTTCATAATATTATTCATTTTTCAGACCTGGTAGCTTCATGGGAATATATTTTTTTTTTTTACACCAAATCATGTTAATTAAAATGGAAAAAACTGCCCATTATTAACTTTATTCATGGCGATATTCATGATTTTTTGCCATATTTGAATTAGAAGGGTAAAGTGGAGATATAGGGAGAGTTTTGTTTATGATTCGGTTGATGTTTTTTGATTGTTTAAGCTGGTGTTTTTATGGTCTCTCTCTCTCTCTCTCTCTCTCTCTCTCTCTCTCTCTCTCTCTCTCTCTCTCTCACACACACACACACACACACACACACACACACACACACACACACACACACACACACACACACACACACACACACACACACACACACACACACACACACACACACACACACACACACACACACACACACACACACACACACACCTTTTCTTTCCCCCTCTTCCTTCTTTTCCCCTCATTTCCTTTTCCGCACTTCCTCTCCCCTCTCTCACTTTTGGCCTCCCCTCTGCCTCTCTTGCCTCCCCCTTCTCTCACTTCCTCCCTCCCCCCCTTCCCTCTCTCTCTCTCTCTCTCTCACTCCCTGCCATCAAATCTTTTCTTAAGAGTTAATGGCCTGAGCCCGATAGTGCGTCTCTCTCTCTCTCTCTCTCTCTCTCTCTCTCTCTGCCTTATCTTTCTTTGTTTCCCTTCCCCCTCTTGCTTTATGTTATAGTCTCTCTCCTTTATCTTGTACTTTTTCCAATTCTCTCCCCTCTTCGACCTCTCCTCATTCTCTTCCCCTTCTCTTTCTCTCCTTTCCTCCCTTTTCTCCTCTTGTCTGCTCTTCCTTTACTTCTCCCTGCCTCTCCTTCCCTTTCCTCGCTCTGTGTTTCCTCTTCGTCTTTGTCTTCTTTCCCCCCCTTTTTCCTCCAGTACTCCTTTCCTCTTCATTTTTCTTCTTATACCTCTCTCTTTCTCTCCTCTTCCGCTAATTCTTCTCTTCTCTCATTCTCTTCCGTGTCTTCCCTACTCTTCCTCCATTCTCTCATTACTTCCTCTTCTCCTCTTGTTTCCTCCTCTCCTTATTTCCCCTTCCTGTCATTCATTCCTCTTCCTCTTTTTCTACCTCCTCTCACATCTCATCATTCCTCATTCTCTCCTCTTCTTTTCCTCTCTTTCTGTTCTCTTCTTACCCCTCCTCTCTTTCTTCCCTTTCCTCCCCCTTGTCTCCTTTTCCTGTCTTTTCCTCTGCTTGTCCTTTCCTGTTCTCTTCCTTTCTCTAGACTTTCTCCACCTCTTCCTCTTATCTCTTCCTCTGCCTCTTCTTATCTTCTCGCGTACTCTTCTTCCACTGCGCCTTTCGTTCCCATTTCTTCCTCTTCATCTCTCTCTCTCTCTCTCTCTCTCTGTGTTTTATCTCCTTTCCCTCTTTCTCTTCCCTTTTCTCACTTCTATTTCTTTTCTCCCTCCTCTCTGCCTCCCTCCCTCATCTCATAGTAATATACACTCCTTGCACGTTTTCCTCAGCCTCTCTCTCTCTCTCTCTCTCTCTCTCTCTCTCTCTCTCTCTCTCTCTCAGTCTGTATATCTGTGTACCTACCTGTGTATCTGTCTGTGTCTATCTGTCTATCTATCTATCTCTGTCTATCTGTCAGTCTATCTACCTATCTGTCTATCTGTCCATATCTCGTCATCCATCTGTTTCTTATTTTATCGTCTCTCATTCACCGTATTTCGTCTCGTCATTACACGTTCTTCTTCATGTCTCCCCAATTTTCCTCATTCCATTCACATATCCCCTCATTCCATTCCCCTCTCCCTTCCTGATCTTCCCTCGGTCACTCTGCCCTCACTCCCTGGTCATCATCTTTCCCCCTGGTTCCCCTTTTTACTTTCTCTCATCACCCCTCTTCTCCCTCTCCCTTTCCTCCTCCTCCTCCTCCTCCTCCTCCTGGTTTTCATACATCTCATAAACAACGGCTCTCCCCTCTCGTAGTGCCTCATAATGTGCCCTCACCCCTGTATTTACGCCCCTCCTCATCTCCGACAAAATTACATGGGCGACCAACTTTACTTTAGTCACCCCTCTCGAAAAGTTTAAATGAGCCGTTTTCTTCATTAAATGTCACGCACCCTATTTTCTGTTCCTTATGTTTTGTGAATAGTTGCAATTTTTTTTTTTTTAAAGCTATTGTTTACATTATATATTTCTTTAGAGATTGTATTATAACTCACTTCTTTGTCGAGTATCTTCTAATGTATTTAGTTGTATGTATATTGTATAACTATTCTCTCTCTCTCTCTCTCTCTCTCTCTCTCTCTCTCTCTCTCTCAGCTCTTTGCCTTGGTATCTTTTCACTTACCTTGCTTTTATTTCCCGTTGCTCTCTGTATTTCCTCTTTAACTTCCTCTTCCCCCTCTCCAACCAAATAACTGTCTGATTCTCTCTCTCTCTCTCTCTCTCTCTCTCTCTCTCTCTCTCTCTCCATTTTCCCCAGTTTCCTCTCTTTTCTTTCATGCTCCTCATTTTCCACCTATTCTTGTGGTTTGCCCTCTTTTCCCCATTTTCTTTCCATTCACAGTTATCTTTTTCTGTTTTCCATTTTCCTTACATTTTCTCTCAGTTCCCTTCATTCCTTTTATTTTCACTCATTTTCCCCTCTTCTCCGTCTCCATGGCAACCCTTACATGGTTTTCATTTTTATTATTGTTATTTCTGTGTCTCCCCTTCTTTCCCCCTCTTGCTGACATATTATTCATCGCCCTCTCTCTCTCTCTCTCTTTAGTAAAATTTCAGATTGCGTTCTTAGTATGCCATTTTTATTCTACCTTGGCCCAAAATTCCCCTTTCGCCATCATCAGTGCTGAGGTGTAACATTAGATTAACGCTTGAATATGATGCTAGTCACGAAGAAGTGCTATGAAGAGGGTGTACACTTACTGTCTTTTTCGGCCCATGAGTTACTTGAAATAAGCCGCAAGTGGACGAAAATCTAGGCCAGGTTAGTGTGAAAGGAGTATAGTGAGAGGTTTAAGAAGGTTCGGGATGTGTATATACAAGCGGCTATTCTCTACATAAATTACTTAAGAATGATTGATGCTTAAGAGTGAATGCATGCTGTTTATATACTGTCATTCTACTCTGTGTTTACCTTGGCTTCCTGGGCCTCATTCTAGGTGGCATGGGAGCTTCTTAACATCTCTTCCTTAGCAGTTTATTTTGCATATTACACCTTAACATTGATTTGTATGCTGCGTATAACCCTTTGATGGTGACAATTTGCATCATAAACACCCATGAGGAAAGTAAGGTGTAAAATACGAAATAAATCGGGGAGAAAGTGGTGTTACGACCTCTCCAAGATCACTAATAATACAGCCCTTATTTATAATTGTAGAAGGTGATGCTATTATTCATCGTTCAGGTACAATGGATGAAAATATAAGAAAAAAGAACTTTAAATTTGCTATCATATTATTTCAGATTTCACAGTTAGTACCATTTCCAACTATCCCTGTAAAATTGCATTCAGGGATTTTAGGCCTTCATGGTGTTGCCTTTGCTCTATCCCGTGCGGCTAATGGTCGGAGGGAAGAGAGGCCCCCCAACGCTGCCATCCTATTCTGAAACTTCTATATTATAAGTGAAAGGCAAACTGTGTGTGTGTGTGTGTGTGTGTGTGTGTGTGTGTGTGTGTGAGAGAGAGAGAGAGAGAGGGAGAGAGAGAGAGAGAGGAGCGGGACGTCTAAACTATTGGAGCAGTTGCTGTTGAAACTGGATCAAAGAACACTTCCTTGTAAACATAGTCTACGCATTGTTCTACCTAGCGTGGCTCTGCGTATGTTCAGATCTGTCTGCGCATAAAATTAATGGTCCAGTTGTGTCCAGTGTTGAAAGAAAGACTACGTTTGCTATTCCTCAAAAATGGAATCTGTAAATTTGGCGTTCTAGTTGGTTATCAGTGTATGCACATGTGTAAAATA
>NC_137031.1:42910250-42940250 GCF_032717465.1 Coenobita brevimanus | reverse complement strand
TTCTTAGTCTGCCACTGAGCCGTTGCAAAATATTAGCTCTAGATTGTGGTGCTAGTCACGAAGAAGTGCTGTAGAAAGGATGTAAATACGTTATATTTTCTTAGTCAGCCACTTACTTATAGCAAAAGATTAGCACTAGACTGTGGTGCTTGTCACGAAGAAGTGCAGTGGGATGGATGCAAAGCCGTCATATTTTCTTCGTCTGCCGCTTAGTTTTAGCAAAGGATTAGCACTAGACTGTGGTGCTAGTCACGAAGAAGTGCTGTGGAAAGGATGTAAAGCCTTAGTATTGTCGTCTGGAATAGGGCTACCGGAAATAAGCGCCAGAAGGACGAACATCATCAAGTAGACGAACAATTCCGACATTTTATCAGAGTTTCCCCCACTGCCTCTTAAAACACCCTCCTGTCACTAACACCCTTAATTCTCGCCAGGTAAGGAGACTCCCGAACACCTCTTCCATAGCGATTTATTTTTGGATACGGCTGGTTAATATTGCTTTGTAAGTTACGGGTGTTTATGCAGAGTATGGTGATATTAGAATGATTTAAGTAACACAGAAGAGGACGACAAGGTGTAATAAACCAAATAAATCGCTTTGGAAAAGGTGTTAGGGAGCTTCATTAACCAACGGGAATACGTGCATTATTCACTGAAGGATTCTCTCTCTCTCTCTCTCTCTCTCTCTCTCCAGACGATTTTATGCAGGTTACGGCAAGCTTTTCAAACGGGAGGGATTGGAGTCTTCATCAATCGTCCCAGTTCCAGGTTGCTCTCCTTCTGATGATTAAAATTGTCTGGTAAAAGTCAGAATAAAGCCATCAATGAAGCAGTGGGGTTGAAGGATTTAGTCACACATATTACAGCCTTCATTGCACTCACTTCTATGCATTTTCTTAACGTAAAAATATGCCTTTAAGGAAGAGGTGATGGCGAGCCTCCGAAGAACACGAGAACACCTTTACCCATTTGCCCCTGTTTACTCATTTACCATTTACCCATTTACCTATGCACTCGTTAACCATGTACTTATTCACTCATTTACCCATTTACACATTAACCCTCTTTCTCCTTAAACATTTACCCATTTACACACTTCCCCATTTACTCATTTCCCCATTCTTACCCATTCCTTACTCCCCTCCCCTCTCCTCCCTATCCAATTACCTAATGTGCTGTAATGGTACCTTGTAATCACACACGGTCCATAGGTACAAAAAAATTGGGTAGTGGATGTACATTTAGCACGATACAGTACAGTTATTACAAGGGAGTTTTGGTGTGTGTGTGTGTGTGTGTGTGTGTGTGTGTGTGTGTGTGTGTGTGTGTGTGTGTGTGTTCTGCTCTCTCTCTCTCTCTCTCTCTCTCTCTCTCGTACTTTTTATTTCCTTCCTTTTCCCTCCTTTTTTTCCCTCTGCTCAACCTCCTTACCTCCTCTTCCTTCTTCCTTCCTTCCTTCATCTCCTCCTCCTTCTTTTTTCCATTCCACCTTCCTTCCCTCCATCCTCCCTTCTTCCCTCCTTCCTGTCCTTCCCTCCTTCCCTTCCTTTCCCTTCCCCTTCCTTCCTCTTTATTCTTGACAAATGCTTTCTATATGCCTATGTGAAGGGTATAGCTGAGTTTAGCGTGAGAGAAGGCTATATATTGAGTATCTTTAAAGCTACCTCTCTCTCTCTCTCTCTCTCTCTCTCTCTCTCACACACACACACACACACAACAGGTATAAGTAGCTATTAGGGTAATGTCGCCCTTAAGGGTTATGTGTTTAGGGCTCATTATAGTGTGGCATATCATGAGAGTGGGTGTGGTCTCTCTCTCTCTCTCTCTCTTTCACCAGCCACACCCTCACTCACACATTCACCATACCAACCATATCTCACACATTTTCTCACTCACTCACGCACGCACGCACGCACGCTACTGCTCGCTTACTCACTCACTCACTTTCTCGCCTAAGCACGCCTTACACTCTCAACATTTTCTTTCCTGTCACGCACACTTCCCCTTTTTTCTCACGTTGCTTGTTCACCACGTCTCTCACTTTTTCGCACACCACCTCTCTCTCACTCTCTCACTTTCTCTTTCACCTCACCTCATTATCTCACATCTTGCAACCTCTTTTATTCACCCCACCCCTCTTGCTCACCTCACCCCTCACAGTGTCTGTCTAACCAACTCACACTTTCTCACTCTGGCACCTCTCTCTCTCTCTCTCTCTCTCTCTCTCTCTCTCACCACACTTCTCACACGCTTATTCACTCACCCACACCACACATTCTCACCACATCTCTCTCTCTTACATTCTCTCTCATTCGCATCCCCACTCATACATCTCTTACTGACCATACCTCACTCACTCACTCACTTACACACACACTCACTCACTTACACACACACTCACTCACTTACACACACACTTACTCACTCATTCACTCACTCATACGCATCCCCACTCACACTTCTCTAACTGATCATACCTCACTCACTCCCTTACATACTTACTCACTCTGTCTCTGTCTGTCTGTCTGTCTGTCTGTCTCTGTCTCTCTCTCTCTCTCTCTCACACACACACACACACACACACACACACACACACACACACACACACACACACACACACACACACACACACACACACACACACACACACACACACACACACACACACACACACACTGCACTAAAGCTACTCTGCTAATGGCCTACAAGCAAGCATGACACCCACATAAAAACCACAGACTTGAGTGAGACGAATCTGAATGTTTATAGACACGAAAGAGTTAAAAATATTAGTCTTTTTTGCCAATATGAGTTTTTTTTTTTTTTTTTTAGGTGACTTTATTGAGCATTTGACAGCATCCTCGTTGTGAAGTGGTTAGTGAAGGCTGTATGTGCCATGAGTAGGTAGATAGGTAGGTAGGTAGGGAAGGGAGATGGGTTCACGATGGATAGCAAGGTGAATTGGAGGTAGATAAGTAGAAGACTGTAGGTAGGTAGGTAGGTAGGAAGGCAGATGGGAAGGAGTGGAAGGGAGATAAGTGGACGACAAGTACCGAGATGGACTGGTAGGTAGGTAAGTAGGTAAGGTAGGAAGGTAGATTGGTGGTAGGTAAGTAGGCAGGTGAGTAGATAGGTACCTGAAGTAGAGTTATGCTTGATAGGTAGGTCACTGAGGTAGGTATGTGCGTGGTAGGTAGGTAATTGGGGTAAGTATATGCCTGGTATCTTCCCTTTGCCGGATCTGGCCTGTGAGTGACGCAGTAAAAGCCCACTCTAATAAACACCCTCTCAATACGGCCTTGTCCCCAGCAGATGCCCTCCTAACAATGTCCTCGATGTTTCGTGAATAACCAGCAAGATAAGACTAATTGTTTGTTTTCCACGTCTTCCCTGTCATTTTTCTCTTTTATTTTCCTTTTCTTCCCTGTCATTTCTCTTATTTTCCTCTTCTTCCCTGTCATTTCTCTTTTATTTTCCTCTTCATCCCTGTCATTTTTCTCCCTTATTTTCCTCTTCTTCCCTTGTTATTTTTCTCCCTTATTTTCCTCTTCTTCCCTGTCATTTTTCTCCCTTATTTTCCTCTTCTTCCCTGTCATTTTTCTCCCTTATTTTCATCTTCTTCCCTTGTTATTTTTCTCCCTTATTTTCCTCTTATTCCTTGTCATTTTTCTCCCTGATTTCCTCTTTCCGTGTCATTTTTCTCCCTTATTTTCCTCTTCCCTGTCATTTTCCTCCCTTATTTTCCACTTTTTCCCTGTCATTTTTATCTTATTTTCATCATCTTCCCTGTTATTTTTCTTCCTTATTTTCCTCATCTTCATTGTCATCTTTTGCCCTCTCTCTTCTCATTTTCGTTCTCTTTCCTCCTCTTTAACTGTTCCATTCATTTTTTTTCTTCTCTCTTCCTTCCTTCTCTACCTCTCTCCTCCTTTCCCCTCCCTGCTTCTGTTTTCCCCTCACCCTTCTTCCCCCTCCCATTCTCCCATCCCTTTTCCTCTCTCTTTTCCTCCTCTCCTCTCTTCTTCCTCTTCCCTTCCCCATTCACTCCTCTTCTTCCCTCCGCATTGTCTTCCCACTCTCTTTCTCTTCCCCTGCACCTCTCCTCCCTCTCCCTTGTCTTTCCATATTCCATCCCCTCTTCCACACCCACTTCCTCTCCTCCAGGTCTCTCATCCCCCCTTCCCTTCTTCCCCCTCCCCTCCTTTCCCCCCATCCTCCGACATTTGGCACCCCCACAACCAAAACATTGACTGACTCCCCAACTAGGCTTTATATCATTTTTACAGCAGTCCCCCCTTCCTCTCTTTCTCCCTCCCTCTCTCTCTCTCTCTCTCTCTCTCATGTTTCCATCTCACTTCCCCTTCCCTTTCATTAACTCCTCACTCACTCCCCCTCTCCCCCCCTCGCTGTCCCGCTTTCCTCCCCTTCTCTTGCTTTCTTCTTCATTCTCTCCACTCTCTCTCTTTTTTACTCTCTGTCCCCTTCCCTGTCCCTCTCTTTTTCTCTCTTTACCCTTCTGTGTCTCTGTCTCTCTCCATTTTTCACCTCTTTTCATGTTTCTTTTTTTTCCCACTCTTTCTCCCTCCATCTTACTCCCTTCCCTCCCTCTGTCTTTTTATCTCTGTATCTTCACCCCTTCTGCCTTTATATCTCTCCCTTCCCGTCCCCACTCCCTCTCTCCCTATCTCTAATTCTCTTCCCCTCTCTCCCTTTTCCTCCTTCCCCTTTCTCCCACCCCTCTTTTTCCCTCAGTCACCTTCTCTCCTCGTCAGTCCCTCCCTCTCTCCTCCCTTGTCTCTGTCTGCTTCTCTCCCTCCCTTTCCTATCCCCCTCTTCCCTCTCTCTCCTTTTTATCCCGTCCTTCTTATCTCTCAGTTATCTCCTTACCTGTGCCTTGAATCATCTTCCTCCTTCTCCCCCTTTACCTCCTCGTATCTCCCTCTCCTCATCTCACTCTCCTCTCCTTCACCCTTTTTTTCACCCTGCCCCATCTTGCTTCATTTCCTCGTCTCTCCTCCGTTGCTTCCCTTCCCTTCCTTCTTCTCTCTCTCTCTCTCTCTCTCTCTCTCTCTCTCTCTCTCTCTCTCTCTCTCTCTCTCTCTCTCTCTCTCTCTCTCTCTCTCTCTTCATCTTCTTCTTCCCCTCTCCCTATCTCACTCACTGTTTCCCTCATCTCCTCCCACCCTCTCCATGTCCCCTCGCGTCATTTCCCCTCTTTCTGTCTCTCCTCCCTCATTCCTCCCTCCGTCTGTTCCCTCCTTCCCCTCCCTACCTCCTCCTCCCTCCCCCTCATGAATATACACCGACATGTACTTATGAAAATTCGCTTCCCAACTCGACTCTGTATATTTTAATCTCTCGCCTGAAAAATGGGCCTGAAAACCTTTTTAATTGGCGCCACTCTCATTTTGTGTGCGTGTTTGTGAGCGTTTGTGAGTTAGTGTGTGTTTGTGTGTGTGTGTTTATGTGAGTGTGATTGTTCGTGTGTGAGTGTGTTGATTGTCACTTGTCTTTTTCCCCTCCTGCGTTTGTTTTTATTGGGGTTATAAGCCCGTGAACTCTCTTTTTTAGTTGATATTGTTATGGCATTTATACTTTTTTCCATGGCGCTTATACTTTCCATTGTTCCCCCTGATGTCGGATTCTGCCATTGTCGAATTTTATATTTCATTGTTTTAGGGACTGTCTATATGAGATACAGGGAGCTAGTGGCGATGAAAGAGTAATATAGAGAGATATGAATGTATTTTTGACTGTACCGTGTGTTTTTCAGAACATGGAATACGCAGTGACAGTGCGTTCCATATTTTCAAGCGATCACGTCTCATCTTAACTTTAGCCCATTTTTCCACCATAAATACAGCCCCTGTGTCACAAATAATAAGTAGAATGTAACCTGACAGCATGGCAGACTCAATTTAACACCCTGGTAGTTCTTAGGGAGGGAAATATATGAGGAAAATCAGACAAATTGGAATCTGTCCCTCTGGGGTTTCGAGTTTTAAAATGATCATGCCTCATCTTAAATTTAACATCATTTTTCACCATAAATGCTTCCCATCTGACAATAATAATGGCTAAAATTTAACCCGACAATGTGGCAAGCTCAGTTCAACACCCTGGTAGCTCAGAGGGAGGGAAAAATATGAGGGAAATGAGGGAAATTCGAGTCTATCCCTCCCAGCGGCTGGCAGACGAGCGCGGGGAAGACAAATGAGCATCGGGGGAGGCTGGCAGAGCGGGTCGGACGCCTGATAGTGGGATCCGACCTGATGCTGCTGGAGTCGCTGGGGGATTCGGGAGTGTGTTGCTACCAGCGTTTAGTGTTGAATGTATTATTGATGTCTGTAAATACCAACTCATACATAAGTGGGAAGATGGTTAGAATAATGATATTAATGACGTTGATGAAAGCGATGATAATTTTGAAAATGGTGATTACGATGATGATGATGATGATGTTATTACAGTGGATTGAATGAATATGGTGATGCATATAGTGACAGTGACATTTGATTATATCCATCATCATCACTGGGACGGTATGGTTATCACGATATATTACAAAAAGCAACAGCGCAAAAATAACATCAGTAACAACAGCAGTAACACCACCAGAACAGCTCCCTCGACAACAACAACAACAACAGCATCATCAGAGACACCCAAAGAATAAGTCGTCATCATCATCATCACCATCATCACCATCCAGTTCTTTTTTATCCATCAGGAGGGCAGAGGCCCGGAACTAGGCTAAGCACTTTTGATATTTAAGGCAATCATGACCTGCCTCTCTCGCCTCTGAGTGGCTTTATGTGAGCAGCAAACCTCAACCATTCCTCGGACGTAAACGCCAAACTGGCCACAGGAATGCCTTAATCCACCAGACCACAAGGCGTCACTTGTTAGTTACCACAATAAGTAGTAAACGGTTTCCACGGTTACGGGAAGCCATATGCTGGTCACTCAGTGTAGAGTCACTCGAGGGTAGCACAGCATCATCAGAAACATCAGTGAAGAATAACATCAGCCAGGGCAACAACAGCCACACAACAACAATAACAACATTATCTAGAACTCTGTAACTGTCACTACTCTCCCTCTACTGTTTCTTACAATCACCTTGACTCCACTGGGGAGATTAGGATTTTTTTTTTTTTTTCCATCAGCAATGACCCATACCAGGACACAACCTGGGCAATTCAGATTACTTGCTCAGGTCCCACTGAAATCTCCAGTAGACATGACTAACTAATCACAACATATTACCGATATGACACTTCCTGACATGTCTTTGCACTGCACGTAAACGATTTGGATTTTTTTTCTATCAGTAACACCCCATGCCAGGACACATAACCTGAGCCCTGCAGATTCCTCGCGCAGTCTCTGGTTCTCCTGGAATCGTCGCGAGACCTTGAGGCCAGAATAATAATAATACAAGCTAAAACTAACTAGCACTTAGTAGCTTCACGGATCCAGTTACGTGCTCTTATAACACACACACACACACACACACACACACACACACACACACTCACACGTTGATAACTCGGCCTCAGTGTTCATTAAAGAGACAGACATGATCATCCTTTACACTCTCTCTCTCTCTCTCTCTCTCTCTCTCTCTCTCTCTCTCTCTCTCTCTCTCTCTCTCTCTCTCTCTCCTTGCTCTTGTTTAATTCCACTTAACACCAGACGTTTTTATTGAGAGTGAGTCATAGGAGCCGGAGTGTTGTTTTTTTCGTCACTGATTCTTTTCTCTCTCTCTTACAGGTGAGTGAGTGGATTGGTTTACCTGTGGGAAGGACTTCGAGGTTCGTCTCTCTCTCTCTCTCTCTCTCTCTCTCTCTCTCTCTCTCTCTCTCTCATTATAATGTTTACGAGCGTTTTTATAAGGTGGAAGAAGAAGAAGAAGAAGAAGAGAAAGAAAGAGGAGGAGGAGGAGGAGGAGGAGGAGGAAGAAAAAAGGAAGGAAGGAGAGTAGGAGGAAAAAGAGGACGAAAAGAAATAAAAAGAAAGAGACAAGGAAAAATAGGATAAAGGAGAGTAAGAAAAGGGAGGGGAGGAAGAAGAGGAAGACTAAGATGAAGAGGAGGAAGGAAGAGGGGGTGAAACCGGAGATGCCTGGAGAGAGTCCTTTATTACTCTCCTCTTTGACCCCTCATAATGCTGGACAGGAAGAGGAGGAGGAAGAGGAAGAAGAGGAGAGGAAAATGATGAGAAGAAGGCGAAGTGGAAATGTAAAACAAGAAAACGGAGGGCAGAGGATAAGAGGAAAAGCAAGAAGGGATGAGGAGGATGAAGAGGAAGAAAGAGGAAGAAAAATAATGGAAGAGGAGGAGGAGGAAGGGTGGAAGAAAGAGGGGATGAGAAGGATGAGAAAAAGGAAGGATGAAGGACGGAGGGAAGATTGGGTAGGTGGGGAGGTCAGTGATTCAAGTGAGAGAGAGAGAGAGAGAGAGGATGAAGGCATGAAAGAGTGTGAAAGGAAGCGAATGAATAATTGAGGAAGACAATTAGGTACAGGGCCACAGAGGAGAGAGAGAGAGAGAGAGAGAGGACGAAGGCATGAAAGAGTGAGAAAGGAAGCGAATGAATAATTGAGTGAGGAAGACAATTAAGCGCAGGGCCAAAGAGGAGAGAGAGAGAGAAGAGAGAGAGAGAGAGAGAAATAATGTTTAATATGTGAAAGCTGCTTAAATGAAATTAGTTTCGAGAGAGAGAGAGAGAGAGAGACCATCAGTATTCGGACACAAGCTTCAATATATCGGTCCCTTCCCCTTCTGTTTTCCGGACGTCCATAATTTATCCCCGGAAGTTTGGACACCTCTTTCGGAATTTCGTACAGCCCCCTCGGTATTTCGGACACTATGAATTTCGGACACATTCAGTAGTCTGGACATATTCGGTAGTCAGGCTCCTGGATTTGGGTCATATTCAGTATTTTGGAAACCAGGGACTTTGATTATACGGTATTTCGGATGTCGAGAGTATTTGGGGTATCATCTTAAAGGCACTCAGTATTCTTGGTACCTTTCCTGTTCTGAACAACTCATCCTTCCAATTCAGTATTTTGGCCCTAGTCAGTAATTCACATGCTGAGTAATTAGGACACATCAGTAATTTAAACATTTTCAGCCTCCTAGACTCACTCAGTACATCGTGCACTAGAAACATTCAGTAACTCGCGTGTCAACTATTTAGGACACAATTGGTAATCTGGACCTTTTCAGCTTTGTAGACTCATTCAGTACTTCATGCGTTTATTTAGCAACACTCAGTAATTGGATGCAGTTGGTATTTTCAGACACCTTCAGTACTTCCAAGATCAGGAATTTAATACATTCAGTACTTCATACACATTTTCTGTTGCGGCTGTTTTAAATTACGGATTTCACTCTTCCGGACATTTCTTTAACTTCAGCACCTACTTCTCTATTTTGGACACCTGATTCCCTATGTTGGACACCACTTTTTCGAACACCTCACTATTTCGGACATCTGCTTGACTATTTTGGACACTTCATTTTGTATTTGGAGTGTTTATTCACTGTCAGACACCAAGATTTCGGACATTTCGCTAGCATTACCACCCGATTTGGACACCCATTTCACTATGTGGGACACCTGTTTCAGCGTTTCGGACACCACTGTTTCGGACACCTGCTTCAGTATTTCGGATACTTCATTTTTCGGACACCTGCTTCACTATTTCGGACACCTTCAGTATTTCGGACACTTCACTATTTCGGAACCTGCTTCAGTATTTCGGACCCTTCGCTATTTCGGACACCTGCCTCCCAGTTTTAAGAGGAAGAGTTTGTAAGGGTGGAGGAGGTTGAGAGACAGCTGGTGGAGTGATTTATGCTCCCCTCTCCTTCCTTCCCTTCATCTTTTTCCTTCCTTTCCTCCTTCGTTCGTTCGTTCGTTCCTTCCTTCCTTCTTTTTCCATCTTCCTTTTTCTTTTTGTTATTTTCTTCCTTCCCACTTTTATCTGTTTACCCTCTTCCTTCCCTGTTGCCTTCTTCCGTTGCTTCCTTGCCGTTTGCCTTTTCACTGTTTTCCCTCGTATTTTTCGCCCTCCTTTATTTCCTGTTTACCCTGTTTCTTCCTTCTTTTCAATTCATATTTTCCATATTATATTCCATCCTTCCTTCCTTCCTTCCTTATTCCTTTCCTTCTTGTCATCCATCTTTCTTCTTTTATTTATCATATTCTCTTGTTTTTATTGTGCCTTCCTTCCTACCTTCCTTTCTTCTTTCCTTCCTTCCTTCCTTTTTTTTCCCCTCCTTCCTTCCTTCCTTTTTTTCCCCCTCCTTCCTTCCTTCCTTTTTTTTTCCTCCTTCCTTCCTTCCTTTTTTTCCCTCCTTCCTTCCTTCCTTTTTTTCCCCCTCCTTCCTTCCTTCTTTTGCGTCACTTCTTTCTCGTATTTTTGCATCTTGTCGTGTTTCTCTTCATTTTTCCTGTCATCCTTGCGTCTGATTCCCTTCCTTCTTCCTTTTTCTCCTAATTTCTTCCTCTCTCTTTTTCTTCACGTCACGTATCTTTCCTTTCTTCCCACGTGTCTGTGTCTGTTCTTTATTTCCTCCCTTTCTCTCCTTTTTCCTTCTCTGTTGCAGTTTTCCCGTTTTTCCTCTTCTTTCCCCGTTCCTTCTGGCCTTTGTGTTTGTTCTTTCATCTTCATTTACTCTCTCTCTCTCTCTCTCTCTCTCTCTCTCTCTCTCTCTCTCTCTCTCTCTCTCATCTTGGAAGTGAAGTTGAGAGAGAGACACAGACAAGGAAACTGAATTACGGCTGGCACACTTCTTTCATCCCATTCTTCTTTCATTTTCTTTTTTTTTTTCATTTTCCCTCCTTTCATTTTCTTTAATTATTTGTATTTACTTTATCATTATTTTCCTTCATTTTTCCTTCCTTCGTTTCGTCCTTCATCATGTATTTACCTGTCCTCCGTTCTTATTTATTGTTTCCTTCATTGATTTTCTTCCTTTTTCCTTCCTTTCCAACCTGAGCTTTCTTTCACGTTCATTCAGTCGTTCTTTCGTTGTGACCTTTCCTTCCTTCCTTCCTTTTTTCCCTCCTTCCTTCCTTCCTTCTTGCCCTCCTTCCTTCCTTCATTCATTCCCTCCTTCCTTCCTTCCTTCTTGCCCTCCATCCTTCCTTCATTCTTTCCCTCCTTCATTCTTACCCTCTTTCCTTCCTTTCTTCCTTCTTTCCCTCCTTCTTTCCTTCTTTTCTTCTTTCCCTTCTATCCTCCTTCTTTCTCCTCCTTCCTTCCTTCATTCATTCTCTCCTTCCTTCCATTCGATTTTCCACTTCTTTCCTCATTTTTGTCACTTCTCCTTCCTTCCTTCTTTCCTCCTTCCTATATTGTCCTTCTTTTTCTAATCTGTGTAGTTTTCTTTCGTTCTTGCTGCCTTATATCCTCTTTTCTGCATCCTTTTTTTATTTTATTTGCCTCATCGTATTCTTCCTTCCATCCACCTTCACCTCGTTCTTCTTCCTTCCTTCCCTCCATCATTGCGTCCTTCCTTCCATACTTCTTCTTCCTTCTCTGAGACGAAGGTGAGAAAGACAGAGGAGAATAATTCAGTCGTCTTGCAGTATCTCTTTCTCCTTCAATATTTCCCTCCTTCAGCCATCTTTCATCACTTTTTCCTTTCTTATTCCTTTTTCCTTCCTTCCTTCCTTTTTTCTTTCCTTCCTTCCTCCCTCCCTCCTTCCACCTTTGCTTCCTTACTTCTTTCCTTCCTTCCTTCCTTCCTTCCACCTTTACTTCCTTATTTCTTCCCTCCTTCCCCTCGCCCTTCCTTCTTTCCTCCTCTTTTTCTCCGAGGTGAGGGAGAGAGAGACGGGGAGGGAGAGTGATTTATTGCTGGGACAATACCTCTTCTTTCTCCTTAAATACCTTCCTTCCTTCCTTTTCCTCCCTTCCTCCTTTTCTTCGTTTCCTTCCTTATTTCCTTCTTTTCCTACTTTCTTCTTCTCTTCCTTTTTTCCTTCTCCCGTCTTTCCTTCCTTCTTTTCTCTTTCTGTCCTTCCTTCTTTCCTTCCTTTCCTCCTTCCTTCCTTTCTCCTCTTTCTCCTCTCATAATTACCACTTTACCACCACCACCACCACCATCATCATCATCATCATCATCATCATCATCATCATCATCATCATCATCATATCTCCTCCTCCTCCTCTTCCTCCTCCCTCTCCCCGTACCCAAGTCTTCCCTCTTCTAAAGTAGGCAATTTAGGCCTTATTGTCTCTTGTCGTTGGTGCTATTGTTCCCTGGCGTGGAGGAGGAAGAGGAGGAGGAGGAGGAGGAGGGGGAGGAGCAGGAGATGATATTGCTAAGGAGGAGGCGGAATAATAATCATAATGATGCGGAGGAGAGAAGGAGAGGGGAGGAGAGGAGAAAGCGGAAGGGAAGGAAGAATAATAATGATGATAATATGGAAGAAGAATGAGAAAAATAAGAAGGAAGAGGAAGAGGAGGAGGAGGAGGAGGAGGAGAAGAAAGACGAGGAAAATGTTGGCAGGAGGAGAAGGATGGCCAAATGGAGGAAGATTAAGAGTGGAGACCTGAGGAGGAGGAGAAAAAGAAGGTGATGAAAAATAATGATACTGATACGAAGGGAAGAAGGAGGAGGAGGAGGAAGAGGAGGAGGAGGAAGAGGAGGAGGAGGAGGAAAAAAAGAAAAGCAGCAAGAGGAGGAGGAGGGATACGAAGACGTGGAGAAAACCGAGAATTAAAGAGGAAATGACAGATGAGGAGATGATTAGAGAGACTGAGAATGAGAGGAAAAGAGAGTGATATTATTCCTGTTTATTGTTTGTTACTCTCTCTCTCTCTCTCTCTCACACACACACACACACGCACACACACACACACACACACACACACACACACACACACACACACACACACACACACACACACACACACACACACACACACACACACACACACACACACACACACACATTCTGAATTTTTACATATATTCACCTCGCTTTGTTTATAGCTCACCTTTTTCAGTTTTTTTCCAGTCAGTGATTTTCCCCCCTTCATTAACCTACAGTTCAGGAAATTTTGCGTTATCCTGGAGTCTTTCCCTCATTATCAATTTTCTTTTCCCCTCCACCATTCTGAATTTTTCCCTCTGTTTGAATTCCACGTTCATTTTTTCCTAGTTAGTATGGACTTTCTGCTGTTTTTTTTAGGTGTTTTTTTTTACGATTCTTTCCTGCTTTTCTGTTTTTCTCGTAGTCCTGTTTCTTTTATAGTTGTTTTTACGTAGTCATTTTTTTTTTTCAGGATTTCTGTATATTTCGTTTTTTTTTTCTTTTTTGAGTTGTTGCCATTCTTTCGTTTTATTTGTTTTTTCTTTGTTTTTTTTTCACACCTTCTTGCCTTTTTATTTTTTGCTTTTTTGGAGGCTGGTTTATGCTGGATTGTTTTTTTTTTTTTTTTTTTTTTTTTCCCCCCCCTCATTTTCTTGCCTCTCGCTCCTGACCACTGTATTTTGAAGCAGTGGGGAGTTGAGATAGGGAGGTGATGATGATGATGATGATGATGACGATGACAGTGATGATGATGATGATGATGATGATGATAATGATAACAGTGACAATGATGATGATGATAATAATGATGATGATGATGATGATGACAGGGATGATATAGGAAGCGCATCACCAAATGAATGTCAGTGGTTACGTAATTGCCATGTCGATCGCTAGAGAGGGGTGGGGGGAAGGCAAAGGTAGGGGGAAGAGAAGGGGGGAGGTAGAGGAGTGGGGGAGGGGCAGAGGCGGGAGTGAGGGAGGGGGGAGAAGGAGGGTGTAGGTTGGAGGTAGAGGGACGCGGAAGGGATGTAGCGGTGAGGGTAGGGGTGAGGGAGTGAGGTTTAGGAGGAGGGGTGAAAAGAGGGGGATGGGGTTAGGGTGGGGTATATAGGTGGGAGTTGGGGGAGGGAATAGAGGTAGGATGAGGGTGCAGAGGTGAAAGTGGGGAGGAGGAGGGCAGGTGTGGGGGAGAGGATAGGGGTAGGATGAGAGGGAAGAGGTAGGAGTGGGGGGTGGGGGAGGGGATAGGGGTAAGGGTGGGGGCTAGGGGTGTTGCTGGAAATGGCATGTGTCGCGTTAATATTCAGGGTGTCAGTTTTCCATTGGGCAAACAAAGATGGATTGTTTGCCTTTTGCTCTTGTGTTTGTTTGTTTGTTTGGGTGTTGTAGGGGATACTGATGTTATTGCTGTTTTTAGTGATGGTGTGTTTGTTTATGTTATTATTACTGTTTGTGTGTGTTGATATTGAAGAGTCCCGTTTTCTTTTGGTGTGTGTGTGTGTGTGTGTGTGTGTGTGTGTGTGTGTGTGTGTGTGTGTTTTAGTTTCGTGTTGTTGTTATTGATGTTGTTCTAATGTTCATGGCCTCTGATTCCAGCTGATGCAGATTTAGTTCATGACATTGTTCATCTGTTCATCAGTGTTATTTCTTATGCATTGTTCTAGGGTAATTGTTCTTGTTATGTTGTTGTTATTTTTGTTCATTTTCCTTGTCTTGCTTTGAGTTCATTTTCAGGACGTCACTTTCCATAACAGAGATATTGTTTTACTGCTGTTTTTGTTCCTTGTGTATTTGTTTTGATTGTTTTACTTGTTTTTCCGTCTCTGTTTGTTACCTGTTTGTTTATGTAGTACTTGTTTATTTACGAATTTGGGTCAGTATTTGTTTGTTTGTTTTACACCTTGTTTATATAGTGTTTTCTTTGTTGTTTTGTTCATATACTTGCTTTTTTTGCCGTTGTTTTTGTTACCTATGTTTGTTTCCTGATATGTATGTTTATTTGTTTATTTAAGTAATGTTTATTGATTTCCTTAAGTGTTTATATGTGTTTGTTTACTTGTATGTTGTGTATGTGTATTTGTTTGATTAAATATATTGTTTATGTGTTTTCTTAAATGTTTATATGTGTTTGTTTACTTGTGTGGTGTGTATGTTTATTTGTTTGATTACATGTTTGTTTTCCTGTTGTCTTAAATGTGATGTTTGTTTATTTTCCTGGTGTACACTTTATTTGTTTGCTTATTTTCCTTACTTTGTTTGTTTGTGTGTGTTTGTTACGTGGCATTATTATTCATGGCGTCCTCATTCATTTAACGCAAAAATACACAGTTGCTTGATGTCGGGGTTGTTTATGTCCCCCTGCTTCCTTGTTTTTTTGTTTGCGTAGTGTTTGTGTTGGTGTTTCATTCGTATTTGCTCGTTTCCGTGTTGTTTACGTGCTTTTGTGTGGTGTTTTTCTTCGTATTTCGCTTGTATTGGTTTCCTTGTTGCTCTTCCTTACTTGTCTATTCTGTGTGTGTGTGTGTGTGTGTGTGTGTGTGTGTGTATGTGTGTGTGTGTGTGTGTGTGTGTGTGTGTGTGTGTGTGTGTGTGTGTTCTCTCCAGCCTTCTTGGTCTGGGAGGTCAGGGAGTAAATCAGTTAATACTCTCCCTTTTTCTTCACCCCTCCCCTTCTCTTCTCCCTCTTCTCTCCCTTCTCCCCCCCCCTTCCTTCTTCCTTGTCTGTCCCCTCTCCCCCTCCCTTTCATCTATCTTTTTTTCTCCCTTCTCACTCCACCCTTCCTTCCTTCATTTTCTCTGTCCCCATCTCTTTCCCGTCCCTTTCCATTTTTCTCCCTTCTCCCCGTCTTTCCTTCTCCCCTTCCTCTCCTCCTCCAGTCTGTTCCTTCTTCCTCCCTGGTTCCCTCCTGTTTCCTGCTCTCTCCCTCTTACTCCCTTTCTCCCTTTTTCCCTTATCCCTCTTTCTTCCTCCCTCTTTCCTCCACTCATCTTGCCTTCCAGATTCCCCTCTCTCCCCGTCCTTCGTTCCTCTTCCTCCTCCTCCACCTCCTCCTCCTTCTCCTTTTACTTAGGATTCCCCTCCCCTCCCCTACCGCTGTCCCCCTTCCCATCCTCCTACTCCACCTCCCACCTATGTCTGTGATTTTTCCCTTTCCTCCCTCCGTCTCAGATTCCTTGCTTATTCCTCCTTTCTCTTTTTATTTCTCACTTCCCTCCTCCTCCTCCTCCTCCTCCTCCTCCTCCTCCTCCTCCTCCTCCTCCTCCTCCTCCTCTTTTGCACTCATTCCCCTTTCACTTATCACATCCTCTCTTATAACTTTGACGTATTCTTCTCCTGTCTTTCTTCACCTCTCTACTTCCTCCCTCCCCCTTCTTCATTCCCTCTCTCCCTCCCTTCATTCTCTCACCAATTCCTCCTATCCCCTCTCTCACACTCCACCCCTACGTCTCACTCCCTCACTCCCTTCCTCCCTCCATCTTTCCACCCCCCACCTCCTTCAATTCCTCCCTTCCCTCTCCCTAAGGCGCTCGTCTCCCTCCCTCTCCCTTAGTCCTTCCTCTCCCTCTCCCACATTCCCTCCCCTCCCTCTCCCACAATCCCTCCCCTCCCTCTCTCACAATCCCTCCCCTCCCTCTCTCACAATCCCTCCCCTCCCTCTCCCACAATCCCTCCCCTCCCTCTCCCACAATCCCTCCCCTCCCTCTCTCACAATCCTTCCCCTCCCTCTCCCACAATCCCTCCCCTCCTTCTCCCACAATCCCTCCCCTCCCTCTCCCACAATCCTTCCCCTCCCTCTCCCACAATCCCTCCCCTCCCTCTCCCACAATCCCTCCCATCCCCCTCCCACAATCCCTCCCCTCCCCCTCCCACAATCCCTCCCCTCCCTCTCCCACAATCCCTCCCCTCCCTCTCCCACAATCCCTCCCCTCCCTCTCCCACAATCCCTCCCCTCCCTCTCTCACAATCCCTCCCCTCCCTCTCCCACAATCCCTCCCCTCCCTCTCCCACAATCCCTCCCCTCCCTCTCCCACAATCCCTCCCTCTCTCTTCCTCCCTGCCCTCCCTGCCTCTCCCTCCCTCCCCTTAAATGCGTCCACTCCTCTTAACTCTAAATCCCCCTCCTGTTGTTGTTGTTTTTGTTTGTTAATGTTGTTGTTGTTGTTAGAAGGAATGGCTTTGTAATTAACTCTGTGTTTGTTGTCGTTGTTCTTGTTCTTGTTGTTGGTAGTGATGATATTAAATTGGATGAACTTTGATGGTATTGCCATTAAATTCATTGTTTTTGTTTATTCGTTGTTTTTGTCGTTGTTTATTGGTTTTGTTGTTGCTATACCGTAATTGTTTGGATTCCTGGTGCCCTGGTTCTCTCTCTCTCTCTCTCTCTCTCTCTCTCTCTCTCTCTCTCTCTCTCTCTCTCTCTCTCTCCCCCCAATAGTGCAGTAGTGGTGTAAGTTTTCCTGCTTTTATTGAAACTATTTTGTTTGCATTTTATTTGCTTGTCCTTGTGTGGTTGTTGTTGTGTAAGTATGAGGATGGATTTAATGTGTGTGTGTGTGTGTGTGTGTGTGTGTGTGTGTGTGTTCAACCTTAATTAAAATCCCCAAGTATAGTCACAACCACCACCAGAGTCACAACCACCACCAGAGTCACAACTCCTACCAGAATCACAACACCCTACCACAATCACAACCCCCTACCACAATCACAACCCCCTACCACAATCACAACCCCCTACCACAATCACAACCCCCTACCGCAATCACAACTCCCTACCGCAATCACAACTCCCTACCGCAGTCACAATTCCCTACCACAATCAAAACCCCAACCACAATCACAACCCCCAACCACAATCACAACCCCCTACCACGATCACAAACTACCTAAATCACCGCCATCTCTCCTACAACCACAGTCACAACCTTTTTATTCAGTCACAACCACAGTCATTGTCCCAGTCCCTACCACAACCACAGTCCTTACCACACGACCACAATCGCCACCATTCTCGCCTCAACCAGTCTTCACAACCACTATCTACCACTATTCTCGGTTCTCACTCCTCGATACCACCACAACTACCAACATTGCAGTAATATCAATCAGCCACAACTACCACTATTTCCATGAGTGATTTAACGCCTACCACAATCCGCTGTATCAGTGAAGCTACCAACGCTACCACAACTACCACCACAACCCACCACGTCACTTAGGCTTCCTTCACTACCACAATTACCACCACAACCCACCACGTCACTTAGGCTGCCATCACTACCACAATTACCACCACAATCCGCCACGTCACTTGAGCAACCAACACTACCACAATTAGCACCACAATTACTGCGTCATTGAGGCCACCAGCACTACCACAATTACCACCACCTCCCATTGAAGCTCCTCAGTACCACAGCATCAATAACTACCACAAGTGCTACCACCTCCAGCAACAGTTCACTACCACAACAACCACAGCTGCTACCTAGTTTCGTTATAACCACATTACCACAACCACTCACTACCATAATCATCACCACTGCTACAGCTACCACCACTATCACAACCGTCACCACTACCACTACTACAACCACCACTACCACAGCCACCACCACCACCACTACCACCACTACAACCACCACTACTACCACTACTACAACCACAACTACCACAGCCACCACCACCACCACTACCACTACTACAACCACCACCACTACCACTACTACAACCACCACCACCACTACCACAGCCACCACCACTACCACTACTACCACTACCACAACCATCATCACTACCACTGCCACTACTACAGCCACCACCACTACCACTACTACAACCACCATCACTGCCACTACAACAGCCACCACCACTACCACTACTACAACAACGACCACAGGCACTACTACAACCACCTCCACTACCACACCCACCACCACCATCACTACTACTACTACAACCACCACCACTACCACCACCACCACAAGCACTACCACAGCCACCACCCCTACCACAACCGCCTCTCCCTACCACAACCGCCTCTCCCTACCACAACTACCAGCACCACCACGACTAACACAATTACCCCTAACAGGCCACTGCAATTAGTCTTGTACCAGAACTACCAACATTACCACTATCTCAGCCGCAGTGTTCCATAACTGTCATATACATTACTACACCACCACCATTACCACCACCACAACCACAACCATCCTGCATATGCTCTCACTACCATACTGCTTTGATGAGACCGCGCCTACCACCACTACCACAATCACCACAGCCACCACACCTACCACCAGCACCTACCACAACCATCCTGCATATGCTCTCACTACCATACTGCTTTGATGAGACCGTGCCTACCACCACTACCACAGTCACCACAGCCACCACACCTACCACCAGCACCTACCACAACCACAACCATCCTGCATATGCTCTCACTACCATACTGCTTTGATGAGACCGCGCCTACCACCACTACCACAATCACCACAGCCACCACACCTACCACCACTATCATCACTACCACAGCCACAACTATTCTACATATGCTCTCACTACCATGTTAGTTTAATAAGACTACATAGCTACCACTACTACCACAATCATCACAGCCACCACACCTACCACAATTTTCACCACAACCAATCCAGCCTGCATGTGCTCTTATTATTTCCACATTAACCACAGCTACCACCACCACCACAACCACAACCATCCTACCTATTCTGCCGGAACTACCACAATAACAAACGTACCACCACTACCCTCACCACTACCACAATCACCACAACCTCTCCAGTTATGCATTTTTGTCAGTACTGTCACACCTACTGCAATCACAACTACCACACACCCCACTCACCACCACAACCAGTACCACCTTTTTGAATTTGCCACACCTAACACCACTACCACCACCACCACAGTCACGGCCATCCTGCATATGCTTTGAAGACCATCACTTGGACACTACCACAACTACTACCATCGCCTACCACAACTACCACCATCACCTACCACAACTACCACCATTACCCATCACAGCTACCACCATCACCTACCACAGTTACCACTATCACCTACCACAACTACCACCATCAGCTGCTACAACTACCACCATCAGTTGCTACAGTTACCGCAACAACCACCATCAGCATCCACTAATACTACAACTACCACTATTAACAACCACAATTACGATTACTGCCACCACCAGCTACCACAACCACCACACCTACCACCATCAGGAACCATAATTATCACAGCTACCATCATCAACAGCCACAATGACCACAGCTACCATCATCCAGTACCACAATTACCACAACTACCACCACCAACTACCACAACTACCATCATCAAGCTAACACACGCATCTGACTTGCCTTGGTCGACACCACTATCGATCCATCCAGCTCATCTCTCTCTCTCTCTCTCTCTCTCTCTCTCTCTCACACACACACACACACACACACACACACACACACACACACACACACACACACACACACACACACACACACACACACACACACACACACACACACACACACACTCTCTCTCTCTCTCTCTCTCACTTTTGACTGGCTCTCTTTCACTGACCTCACTCACTGCAACTATCTCTCTCTCTCAGCTCTCCCCTCCAATCCAATATTTTCACCTAATCTTTTGTATCCATAGAGCTCTCTCTCTCTCTCTCTCTCTCTCTCTCTCTCTCTCTCTCTCTCTTTTTTTTTTTTTTTTTTTTTTTTTTTTTTTTTTGGTATTCAGTGTCCAATCGCTTTTATCATCAGTTTTCAAATCTCTCCCCCTTTTGGGTCGCCACATTTTTTTTTGTTTTTTTTGCAGTGTTTTTGGGTCTGATTTTTTTTGTATGGTCTGGAATACATACATACATACATACATACATGCATTCATACACACCTGCCTATATAAAATGTGTTAATGTGTATGTTCATTTGTTAATAATCCTGTACGGTCTGTAGTCTATGCTGTTTTGTTTTTAATGTTGTGTGATTCGTTATTTTTTATTATTATTATTATTATTATTTTTTATCGTATCGCTTTCTCTCTCTTTCGTTATTTTTGATCTTGTGTATTTATTTATTTTTTTTTTAGGGGGGGTTAATTGCTGCCATTTTCCTCCCCCGTTTCTCCATTACCCCTCTTTCGACGCCCCCCTCCCTTTCCGTTTCCATCAGCGTCGCGTGTGCAAGGTCAGTGGGTGCCTAGAGTAACGTTGTGGTTGATAATGGATAGACTGTATATATTTTAGCCTTTTATCTGTGACGGTTTTCTTCCTAAGCTGAATAAAATCGTCTGTTGGTAGCAAGAATAGTGCTAGAAAATCATTATCGTAGTATAGAGGGTTAATGGAGGTCGGGTGTGTGAGGTGGAGAGGGAGGGGTGGGAGGAGGAAGCCGAGGATGAGGTGGAGGGATGGGCTGGGGAGGTAGGTGAGTGAGAGGAGGGTAAAAGATTTCTCCCCCCTTATACCTCCCTCCTCAAACTTATACTCCTCCTCCATTCAGCCTCTCTCCCCATACTTATATTCCTCCTCCCTTACTTCATCCTCCCCTCCCCACCCTCCCCTCCGTCACACTAGGCCGTTGAAGCCCCTCTGCGACTTGTTGGGGGTGTGAAATAATATGTGTTGGTAGCGTAGAGTTTTTGGCCTGTTGTTTGTGTAGTTGTTTGGGTGTTGGGAGTGTGATGGTGGGAATGTGTGTGAATCTCTCTCTCTCTCTCTCTCTCTCTCTCTCTCTCTCTCTCTCTCTCTCTCTCTCTCTCTCTCACTTTTTCTACCCCTTAGTCTCCACTTCGTTAAACCCTTCCACCCTCCTTCCATCCCCTCCACCTTCTCTCAACCCCTCCACCTTCCCTCCGTCCCTCCACCTTCTTTCCACCCCTCCACCTTCCTTCCACCCGTCCACCTTCCTTCCACCCGTCCACCCTCCCTCCACCCCTCAACCCTCCCTCCACCCCTCCACCTTCCCTCCACCCTCCCTCCACCCCTCCACCTTCCCTCCACCCGAGCAATAACATGGTGTCCCTCTGTTTGCACTTCATCAGCCTCGGTCGTTGACATGTGCCCTGCCTCACCCTGCCTCGCCATACATCTCCCTGCCTCGCCATACACCGCCCTGAATCGCTCTGCCACACCCTGCCTCGCCATACACCACCCTGCCTCGCCACACATCTCCCTGCCTCTCCATACACCGCCCTGCCTCACTCTGCCACACCCTGCCTCGCATACATCACCCTGCCTCACCGCACATCACTCTGCCTCACCCTGTGTTGCCACATATCACCCTGCCTCACTCTGCTTTACCCTGTTTCACTCTGCCTCACCCTGCCACACTCTGCCCCACCTTGCCTCTCCCTGCATCGCCGTACAATATCCATGCCTCACACTTCCTCATCCTTTCTCACACTTCCTCTTCCTGCCTCACCCTGCCTTTTTCTGCCTTACCTTACTTGTACCGGCCTCATCACAAGTTCGCACATTTATTCTTTTCATCCTCCCTCTCTCTCTCTCTCTCTCTCTCTCTCTCTCTCTCTCTCTCTCTCTCTCTCTCTCTCTCTCTCACACACACACACACACACACACACACACACACACACACACACACACACACATCTAGCTACCTCCTTTGCATTCATCTAATTTTTATTCATTTTGCCCCTTCCACTTCTCTCTTCTTGTTGCACTCTCCTCCTCTTCGCTTCTCACTGGGCCCTCTCTCCCTCCTCTCTTTTCTCCACCTTCTCTCTCACCCTCTCTCTCTCCCTCCTCTCTTTCTCCTCCACCGTCTCTCTTTCTCCTCCATCTCCCAACTTATAACCAGGGAAATATGAGGGCGGGAGTGGATACCCGTCCTCCCTGTGGCCGCCATCATTAATATCGCGTTGCGTAATGGAGAAATTCTTCCCTAAAACTGCGCTACCAGTCCCGCGGAATTTGATCCATCGGCAAATTACATCGCCAAATTGCGTTCGTGATGGACTGCGTCTTTAATCCACGCTGGGGGGAAGGGGAGAATAGAAACGAAACGATTTGACCGAAATATTTGATGATACGCGACACGGAGTTAATGTCCAGCTCGCGGGGGTTTATATCGCTCGTAATGAGTTCCCGACCTCATATTTGTGATCCATAAAGGCGGGGAACGACAGGGAATTAATGGGGACTATCGCCTTTATGCCCTACCCCAGTGAAACGGCCATAGGGGGCGGCTATTGGACGCGAGGTTTGGCGGGAAGGATTGTGATTTGGGCGGAGGAGGGGAAGTCCCGTGTTTGTTTTGGTGCGTCTGGTGATTTCGGTGGATCAGTTTTTTCTTTTTTGTTTTTCGACCCGCGTTTTTTTCGGGTTGTTTGTTTTGGTACGTCTATTGATTTCGCTGCCAGTTCTTTTGTTGTTGTTGTTGTTTTTATCCTGGCTATGTTTTTCATATCCTTCTGTATTTTTTTTCGGTGAGTTATTTGTTGATTGATGATGTGAGTTTGTGATACCTTTTTCTTTTTCATCGGATGAGAGTGTGAGTAAATTAGTGATGAATAGAGAGAGAGAGAGAGAGAGAGAGAGAGAGAGAGAGAGAGAGAAAGGCATTTCCAACATTGTGGCATCTCCGATAAACAATTTAATATCTGGTGTTGCAAAAATTCCTACTCTCGAGGCAAGCTGCATTCTTTCTCCCTCTCCTCTCTCTCTCTCTCTCTCTCTCTCTCTCTCTCTCTCTCTCTCTCTCTCTCTCTCTCTCTCTCTCTCTCTCAAGTCATCACCGTACAGAGAGGATTTAATCGGCGTTTCTCAGTCCTTCACATACACAACTGGTCAACTCCGGAACAGTCTCCCTACGTCTTCCTTTCCCCCTGCCTACCACCTCATGTCTCTTAACGTCTTCAGTCCCTGGAAGACATTTTTACCTGCGCCGCAAGAAGCCAGGTATATGAGAGCAACGCGAGCCTGTCTTGTTTATGTTCTTGCAAGTGGAGAAGGCTTTTGAAATAAACCTTTGCTCCACTTAGGCAATTAATCCTATAATCCCTTCCCCATCCACAATCCACTAATCCACCTCATTTCACCCATTTCTCTGACTGACACACACATTTCCACCTCCCCTTCCATCTCGAAACTTTTTTTTCTTGGAGGATATTTGGAAGTGTACCCTCTCTGTGCTTCAGCTCTTTTACTACCCATTTTTAAGGGTTAATTTTCATGTCCCAAATCCATCATCTACTAAATTTTCAGCCCAACCCACCCACTCATTTGCTCATCAATCTCTTTATTAATTTTTTATTTGTTTATGTATTTCTGTATTTTTACTTCTCCCTCTCATTTGACGGTTTCATGGCGCGAGTACGAGGTCGACGAATGCGCTGGTTAATCCTTACTTAATTCTGTCTAGCGATTTATTCTGCTAAAGAGAGGCGTTTACAACTGGTCTGAATTAGATGCAGCCTTCGTTAATCCCTTCATTAATACCAAGCCTCTCATAAGTGGGATTAAATCATCTAAAAGTAGCAAGAGTAAGCCAGTACAATACACCATTTTGGGATTAAGCGCAGTATGGGTGTTGGAGAGGGACGCCTTCATGTGGTGGCACTGATATAGCTGAGTGACTCGACTGCCCGGATATGCAAAGGACCCTCAGCTACTTTCCTGTCTACCCCAGAAGGGAAGATGGTGGTTTGCAGGACAAAGGCAACTTAAGCCAGCAGTCTACCGGGTTACTACTACTACTACTACAACTACTACTACTACTACTACTACTACTACTACTACTATTACTACTACTACTACAAATCCAGCGTGTCTAGGCATCTCAAGTGGAAGTGATTGATTTCTGTTTGGCTTTCTTTTTCTTTGACTTTTTTTGTTTTGTTTTTAAAGGGCCAATTTTCATAGGCTTTCGGTGTTGTTTTTTTTTCCATTGTTAAAAAAAGTCCCGGCCTGAACCACTGCAGTGTCATGAAGGGGAGAGGGGCGGAGGAGGGGTAGGAAGGAGGGGGAAGAGAGAGAAGGAGGGGAAGGAAGAAGGCGGAAGAGAGAGAGAAGGAGGGGAAGGAAGAAGGCGGAAGAGAGTGGTGGAGGGGAAGGAAGGAGGCGGAAGAGAGGGAAGGAGGGGAAGGAAGGAGGCGGAAGAGAGAGAAGGAGGGGAAGGAAG
Organism: Coenobita brevimanus; assembly: GCF_032717465.1. NCBI lineage: Eukaryota > Metazoa > Arthropoda > Malacostraca > Decapoda > Coenobitidae > Coenobita > Coenobita brevimanus. The sequence continues at coordinate 42,915,226 of NC_137031.1, read as the reverse complement.
AAGGCGGAAGAGAGTGTTGGAGGGGAAGGAAGGAGGCGGGAGAAAAGGAGGGCAAGGAAGGAGGCGGAAGAGAGTGAAGGAGGGCAAGGAAGGAGGCGGAAGAGAGAGAAGGAGGGCAAGGAAGGAGGCGGAAGAGAGAGAAGGAGGGGAAGGAGGGAGACGGAAGAGAGTGAAGGAGGGCAAGGAAGGAGGGGGAAGAGAGTGAAGGAGGGCAAGGAAGGAGGCGGAAGAGAGTGAAGGAGGGGAAGGAAGGGGGCGGAAGAGAGAGAAGGAGGGCAAGGAAGGAGGCGGAAGAGAGAGAAGGAGGGGAAGGAGGGAGACGGAAGAGAGTGAAGGAGGGCAAGGAAGGAGGGGGAAGAGAGTGAAGGAGGGCAAGGAAAGTGGCGGAAGAGAGAAGAGGAGGGGAAGGAAGGAGGCTGAAGAGAGAGAAGGAACGACGGAGGGAAAGAATGATGGAGGAAGAAAGCACTGGAGGAGGGAGGAAAGAGGAGGAAAGAATAAATTTGGAAGAAAAGATGGAGGGAGAAAGAGTGGGAAAATGAAAGGGGGAGAAAGAATGAAGGAGAGAGAAGAAATGAAGGTGATAGAATGAAGGATTGTGGAAATGAAGGAGGAAAGATATGCGGAAAGTAGAAGGAAGGAAGAGTGAAGAAGCGAGAAGAATGAACGCAGAAGAATGAAGGAAAATAAGATGTAAAGACGGTACAAGGAGGAAGGAAATGAAGAGTGAATGAAGAATGAAGGAAGGAAAAAAGTTACGTGAGGGGGAATGAAATGAAGTAAAGGAAGAAGGAAAGAAGGATGGATGGAAGGAAGGAAGGAAGGATGGAAGGAAGAACGGAAGGACATCGAAGAAAAGAAGCAGGAAGTGAAGGAAGAATTATGAAGGAAAGAGTGAATGAAGGAGAGCAGTAAAGTAAGAAAAAAAAAATGAAAGTAGGACACACATGGAAGGAGAGAAATTAGAGGGAGAAAGGCTGAAGGAGCGAATGAAGAAAGAAGTCAAAGGAGTGAAGGAGGAAAGAAGCGATAGAAAAGGAAAAAGAATGAGGGAAAGAAGGAGACAGGAAGGGAAAAGTAGAAAGAAGGAAGGGAAAAAATGAATGAAAGAGTGCATGAAGAAGGAAGTGAATGAAGAAGGAAGTGAAGGAGCGAAGGAAACATTCCAAGGCGGCGGGTCACGTCAATCCTAAGTTTAATAAATGTCACGCCCCAGGGAAGGAAAAGGAAGGAGGGGAGGGAGGGAGGGAGGGAGAGAGAAAATAGTAGAGGAAAAAAGGGGAGAGAGGAAGGAAGGGAGGGACAGACGAAGGAAAGGGAGAAGAGTGGAGGAAAAGTGAGTAAGATGAAGGAAGAGATATAATTATGGAAGGACAGCGAAGGAAAGAAGGGAAGGAGGAGGAGGAAGGAGACATGGTAGAAGGAAGGGGAGGAGGGAGAGAAGGAAGTTAGGGGAGGGAAGGGGAATGATGAGGGAAGGAAAAGTAAGGACACACACACACACACACACACACACACACACACACACACACACACACACACACACACACACATCGATGAAAGCAACACCCTTTCGAGCATCGCGAGTGCTGGTGTAAAAAAAAACAGCACACTCACCGAATCAACCACTGTACTCCAATTAATTTTTTTTTATCCACATGTATTCTGAAATGAACTTTTTTTTTTTTTTTTCCAGAACTCATTACCGCTCTCAGGCTCCTATGACTCACTCTCAGCTGAATAAAATCGTCTGGCGTTAGCTGGGATAGTGTACTAGAGTTGCCCCGTTCATTGAAGGGTTTTTGCCCCTGCAGGATAGGATGTATTCTCTCTCTCTCTCTCTCTCTCTCTCTCTCTCTCTCTCTCTCTCTCTCTCTCTCTCTCTCTCTCTCTCTCTCTCCCAGCACCCCTGCACTTCCCTCCACCTCCTCGTCTTCACACCTCCTCCCTCCCCTTCCCTCCACCACCTCCACCTACTTTCCGTACATAGGTCTCCCATTTGCCCAAATCTCCCTCTCTCGCCCACTCTTTAACCCCTCCTCTCTCTCTCTCTCTCTCTCTCTCTCTCTGTATATATATAATTTTCCTTTCCTTCCTTCATTTTCATTTTGTCTTCTATTCCTTCCATCGCTCTTCCTTTCCTTCTCTCTTTCGTCTTCCCTTCCTCTCTCCTCCCTTCCTTTTACCTTTCCATTCTTTACTCCTTCCAACATTCTTTCTTTTTTCTTTCTTTTCTCCGTTCTTTTCCTCCTCCTCTTCCCCCTTTCTCTTTTTCCGTTCCTTCGTCTCTTTTCTTTTCCCTTGTTCTTTCCGCCTCCTCTTCCTTCCCCTTCTTTCACGGTTTCTGTGATTTCTTCCTTCCATACTTAACTACTTTCCTCCGTATTCTCCCTTTCTTCCCTCCGCTTCCCCCTCCTCCTTCTCCTCCTCCCTTTCTTCACTCCTCCTTCCTTCCTTCCTTCCTTTTCACGTTCTCCATCCCTCCTCCATCTTCCACACTTTTCCTTCTTTATCTTAATTGCCACCATTATTCCCTCTCTCCTCCTCCTCCTCCTCCTCGTCTTCCTCCTCCTCCTCCTTCTCCTCCCTCAGCTTATCCCCTATCTCTTCCTCCCTGGCTCCCTCAGTTTCCCTCCTTACCTCCCTTCTGCCTCTCTTCCTCCTTCCTTTCCTCCCCTACATCTCAACTTCCCTTCCTTTACCCCTTTCCGCTACCATCTTGCATCCCTTCCTGTCTCCCTGTTTCCCTCCCCACCTTCCTGCATGGCACTTCCTCCAACTACTTCTCAACCTTCCTCCCTTTTTCCCTGCCTGCCTGCCTGCCTCCCTCCCTCCCTGCTTTCTGACCTATCTATTTCTTCGTCTTCTCCTCTGTCTGCCTGCCTTTCTTCCTCTACCCCTGTCTTCCACTCAGTCTGTATGTCTGGTTCCTTGCCTGTCTTCCTGCCTATCTTCCATCCTTTCTGCCTCATTTCCTATTTCCCACCCTCCCTTCCTCCCTCTCTCCCTTCCTACAACTTTATTTTCCTCCCTGCTTCCTTGCATAACTCTCCATCTCCGTTCTCTCTCCCTCCCTCCCTTCCGTTCTTCCTGTCTGTCTCTGCCTCTCTCCCTGCCTCTCTCCCGCCCGCCTGCCTGCCACCGTATGTACACCCGCCACTTTGCCTAAACACACCCATTCCTTGTCCCTTCATCCATTCTCCTAATCCTGCCTGTCTGCCTGCCTCCTCCCTCCCTCCTAACTCTCCTGCCCCCTCTCCCTCCCAACCCCTGCTGCCTACCTCTCCTTCCTGCCTTTCCTAGCCCGTCATTCCTACCCCCTCATTCCTACCCCCTCTTTCCTACCCCCTCCATCCTACCTGTGCTTCAAACCCATCCTGCCTTCCTCCTTTCTATCCTTCCTTCCTTACCCCCTCTGCCTATCCCTCCTTCCTATCGCTCCTGCTTGCCCTTCCTGCCTCATTCTTCCTCCTTCCTACCCCTCCTCCCTACCCATCCTACTTACCTTTCCACATTCTGTTCTTCCATCCAACCCGTCCTTCCTACTTATCCTGCACACCACACCTGCCTCCTACCCTTCCTTCCCCACTCCTTGCCTTTCTGCCTCCTTCCTACCTTCCCTCCCTCCCCTCTTCCTGCCTCCATCCTGCTGCCTCTCCCTCTTGCCTGCTACTTTCATCTCTTTCGTTCTCTGCCTCCCTGCCGACGTCTCTCCCCTTGCCCCTCCTGTCACTTCTGTCGCTTTCATCTCCTCCTTATCTTCCTCAAAGGAGTACAAAGGAAGGCAAACAGCAACAAAAACCTGCAGGTCCTTTCGAAGCTGTTTGTTATGGGGTAGGTTATGACAACTGGACCTGTGCTGTGAGTTTGTGACAAGGATAGCAAGTTCGTCCCTCCCTTCCTTATTTCTCTTCCTCCTTTCCTATTCCTCTTTTCTTCCCCTCCCTGTGGCCTCTTCCTCCTGACATCTTCCTCCCTGCCATTCTTATTTCTCTCCCTCCTTGCCTATCCCTCCTATCTTTCCCTCTTTCTGGCCCCTTCCTGTTGACTCCTGCTTTCATTTCTCTTCTCGTTTCCACCATTTCTTGCTTCCTTCTTATCTTCCTTTCTACCTTCTCTGTCTTCCTTCTGCACTACCTCCCTCCCTTCTGTTCTTCTGTCCTAGTTACCTCTCTTATTTCTTTCCCTTTTACCTCCCTGCCTTCTTCATCTGACCTCCTTGCCTTCCTCCTTGCCTTCCTCCTTGTCTTCCTCCCTGCCTACCACCATAATTTCCATACTTCTTCGTCCTACCACCCTCATTGTTTGCCTTTGTACCTTCCTTCGTACCTCTTTACCTCGCAGCCTGTTTCCCTTCCTGCCTCATTACTTCCCTGTCTTCCTTCCTTCCTGCCTACCTTCCCAGTCCCTTGCCTAAGCTCTGCCAACCTCCCTGCCTTCCCCTTCCCTACCACCACCTGCTTACCCCCAGTTTAACCTCTTCTACATTCCTGCTTACCCCCTTAATTACCCTCTGCCTACCCTTACCTACCCCCTTCATACCTCTTTGCCTACCCTCCTACCTAACCCTTTCCTACTCAACCCCCTGCCTACTTGATTCCCTACCCCCTGCCGACCTTTCCCTCCATCATAACATCAGTGCTTGCTTCCTACTACCTCAGTGGGTACCTCCTTGTACCTCCGTGCCTCCCCCTCCCTCCTCTTCCAGCTCTCTGCCTTCATCACAACAACATGGCCACACAGCGAGACACTTATGACGGCCTGGTGTGTAGGAGATGCTGCCTACCTCCCTGCCTACCCTCCTGCCTTCCTCCTTGCCTGCCTCCCTGCCATCTTCCCTACTTACCTCCCTACCTTCCTCCTTGTCTACTTCCCTGCCTGCCTCCCTTCCCGTCTCCTTGACTACCTCGTTGCCTGCCTCTCTGTCTGCCTCCCTGCCTGCTTCCCTGTCTGCCTCCCTGCCTGAATCCCTTCCT
>NC_137031.1:42885250-42905250 GCF_032717465.1 Coenobita brevimanus | reverse complement strand
GAGTGGGTGGGTGGGTGGGTGGAGAGGGTGGTTTCGTAAGAGAGAGAGAAAGAGAGAGAGTGGGTGGGTGGGTGGGTGGTTTTGTAAGAGAGAGAGAGAGAGAGAGGGTGGGTGGGTGGGTGGTTTTGTGAGACAGAGAGGTGGGGTGGGGTGGGAGGGGGGCACCACAGATACACAAACCCCACACACCCCGAGGCCCTTTCGAGATGGTCCTGCTTCTTTATTTGATGAGAAAAATTTATTCTTTAATTATAGAAGCTACTAAGAGAGAGAGAGAGACAGAGAGACAGAGAGAGAGAGAGAGAGACAGACAGACAGAGAGAGAGAATTGAAGCGAGCACAGTGTAATGGAGGTGAGCCGATCAATGGAAAGGAAAAGATGCAAAGACAAAAAGAGAATGGAAAAGAAATGGAGAGAGAGAGAGAGAGAGAGAGAGAGGAGCAAAAATAATCTGTAAATAAAGAAATAGTGTAGTAAGGAATCCACAAAAACGATAAATGGCGTAATAAATGAAGCGAGGAGAGAGAGAGAGAGAGAGAGAGAGAGAGAGAGAGAGAGAGAGAGAGAGAGAGAGAGAGAGAACGGAAGGAGAAAGTGAGAAGGACGAGGGAATAAAGGAAATGAAGTTGGAGAGAGAGAGAGAGAGAGAGAAGGGAACGCAAGGAGAAAGTGAGAAGGACGAGGGAAAAAAGGAAATGAAGAGAGAGAGAGGGAGGGAGAGATGACAGGAAATGTAGGAGTGAAGGCGAAAGACTGAGAGTTAAAGAGGAAGATTAAAGAGAGAGTCGGGAGTGGATGAAAGCTAAAAGGAGGAGGGAGAGAAAGGGGGGAAGGAGGAGGAGGAGGAGGAGAAGGGAGGAAGATCAGGACGTGTGAGAGGGATAGGAAGAAGGAAGGAGAAAGAGGGGAAAGGAAGGAATAGACAAGAGAGGAGGAGGTGGAGGGGAGACATGAAGGGATGCTGGATAAATAGGTAGGTAGGTAAGAGAGAGAGAGAGAGAGAGAGAGAGAGAGAGAGATCAAAGGAAGCCTCAGAGAAGAGAGGTTTGCCCTGTACTTCACAAGAGTGCTTCACCATTACCTTCCACCCCTTGTTGTCGTTGTTTTTTTTCATGTTTGTTGTTTTTCTTGGTTTTTCGTCCTTCAGATTTTCACTTTTTTGCATCTAAATTAACAGTAAGTGCGATGCCTATTTATTTATTTATTTATTTATTTATTTCTAAGTTGCTGTTCTTAATATTTGTTGCTTTTATTTTTCGTCCAAGATAAAGTATTTCATTTAAAAAAAATATTATCTGCTTATTTACGTATTTATGTTTTTATCATTATTATTATTATTATTATTATTATTATTATTATTGTTGTTGTTGTTGTTGTCCTCTGCTGCCTTTACGTTAATTTTCCATGCTTGTTATTTAAGTTGGTTATTATGCTCTTGTTTTTGTTGATGTTATTTCTTTGTTGGTTTGTGCTTCTCCTCGTATTTTTGGTCCTCGTAATGTAATAATTCTTGTTGTTGTTGTTGTTGTTGTTGTTGTTGTTATTCCTTTGGCCCTTTGTACTAAAATATTCCATGCTTCTAAGGTAACAGGAAGTACATTAATTAGGGTGATGCTGGTGTTGTTGCTGTTGTTCCCGTCCTCTGATCTTGATACATTAGTGTTGGAGCTGTTAATGGAAAAGAGCTCTCTCTCTCTCTCTCTCTCTCTGACTCCACTCTCTCAGCTGCACAGTTGAGGCGGTTGCAGCGGCCTCCCACTTCTTCACCACTTTCTTGGACTTCTAGACCTGTTTCAGCCGTTGGAGCTGACTGAGCAGCGTATAAGTGCAGTAAGAACACAAAGACTCTATTGTACTTGTGAGGTGTTGTTGGACTTAGTTTATTTTGCCTTGTGAAAGTTGGGTCTCACAAGCATACCTCCCCCGCGACTTGGTTTGAAGCGGCCGCGCATGCGCAGTAAGGTCCAGCGTTGTCATGGCAACGGTGACTCCACCAACCTAATGGAGAGATAACCTTTATATTTACCTTCCCTCACCATCGCCACCATGACGGAGGTAATTGAGATCCCCAGCTTAGCTACTGAACCTTCTGGAAATAATGATGAATGTGGAAACTGTAGCACAATCAGCTCACAACAGATTGGACTAAATAATCCAGAGAGAGATCAAGGAAATAACTTCAACAGCCCAAAAACAACCAGAGGAGACGGCCAGGAAGAAGATGTAGGATTTACCCTATTTTTGAGCAGCACTCAAAAACGAAAGGAAAAGAAGAGGGAGAAGCAAGAACAGCAACAGCAAGAGAATACATTAAGAGAGAAAGGTCCAACATCACTCTACTTGCCAAGAGACTCTGCCATATCAGAACAAGAATTTTTCAGCTGGACTCTCTCACTGGCTGAATCACACCCAGACCTCAAGATAACCTATGTAAAGGGCAAAAACAGGCCATACATTAGAGCAGAAGGAGAAGAAGATGTGACGTTTCTTACCCAAGAGAGGGATATAAAGGAGTCAGATTAATACCTCCAAATCCTGACGATATCATGACAAAAATTATCATCAAGAGATTTCCCCTACAGGCTAAATTGGACATTGTGCTCAACCACCCTCAAGTACACTGGGCAAAGAGGAATACAGTTAGGGGTGAAGAAAGAGAACAAGTGGTGGCACTGTGGAAAGGGAAAGTACCTGACACTGTAAGATTCTCTTCTATTCTTTCACCCCATCCAGTAGATGTCTACAGGGAACCACCTGCCTTTTGCCTGAGGTGCAGCCGCTGGGGGCACAAGGCTCCAACCTGCAAACGGAGGGTCTGCTGCAGGTTTTGTTCTGGTGGGCATGAATCTCAGAACTGCAGGCAAAAAATCAATGCTGGCATTGAGGTACCACCACGCTGTGTGAACTGTAAAGGAGACCATAATGCCCACTCCACCGCCTGCCCAGCACGCCCTGTCCTCCCCGCTCCTGACTTGACCAGGCAAACGGGTGAATGGGGGAGTCAGTCAACTGTTGCTCTGCCACCCCGACCTCTTCGACCCCAACCTGGACCAACAAAAGATCACAGCTCACTACCAATAACCAACTCTTCAGCTGCTGCCACTACAAATAAATACCAGGGAGCAACCCAGGTACCTCAGTGGAGACAGAAAGGGTGGGCTTGGGGAGGTGCTGTTGCTGCTTCTGCTGCTCCCCCACCCCTCCACAGTTAAACACCCCACCACTAACGACGAACAACCACCAGGCAGATGACCAGCAGCAGACACCTGTTACACCCAACAGCATCCAGCCTTGCGTTCCCACAATAGAACAGTTCAACATAATGCAAGAAAATATGGCTAAACTGATGTCAGTTATGCATGAGCAACAGAAGAAACAGACTGAGCTCCAGGACCAGATAAGTGTGCTAGTTACTCAGGTGGCTTCATTTGTTTCAAATAAATTTGCACTGACCAATCAAACACATGTAAACACAACACCAAAAGAAATAGAAACTGAAAATGAGTGTAGTAATGATAATGTCATAATTACTAGAGAAGAAAGTAAAACAGATGAAAAGAAACTAGACAGAAAGGTGGTAATGAGTAAGGCTGTACTGCCAAAGAACATCACTGCTAAGTTAATTAACAGTACACTAGATATTATCTCAGATGAACTAGCCCAGCGTCTCCTAGCTGAAGTTGTAAAAGCTAGAGCCCAAGCAGAAAATCTACAAAGAATGGTAGAAGAGTTTAATGGCAAATCAGCATTGAACAATGGATAGGTCTAGACAGGATGTGGGTACAGGTATTAAGATATTATGTTGGAACATTAATGGAATATATCAGCGGTTTGTAGATCTTCAGTATTCTGCATTGTCTCATGATGTTGATATAATATGTCTTCAGGAAACTAGAGTAAATGAATCTTTTTGTCCTAGGCTCGGAGATTATATTCCACACGTTCACAGTTGCACTGAAAATTCTGCTAGAGGATTAGTTACATATGTTAAAAAGTCTATTCCTGTGGAAAGATTTCATTGTTCTTTTGGTCTAAACACTGAAAATATTTCTCTAAAAATACATCTAGACAATTACATAATTAATATAGTAAATTTGTACGTTCCAAGTAATAGCTTGGACCCACATGACTTTCCTGATTTCCTGTATGAGGAGAAGACTCTTATGATGGGTGACTTAAACGCCAATCATGAGGCCTTGTCCTCACCTAACAGCCATAATCTCACTAATACCAATGGACGTCGATGGTATAACTATGTAAATTCTTGTAATGAATTAAGATTAATAGGTCAGCCTGAACCAACACATATTCTAGGAGGTAGACTAGATTATGTTTGTTTGTACAATGAACCTTATCGAACCTGTTCTGTGCAACAAATCAATCTTTTTTCTGATCACTCAGCATTGTTAACAACACTTGATGTTAAGAAAAGACAGGTTACTGGCAGGAGGAAGAGGTTACAACTACCTATAAAAGATAAAGGGAAATTTATAGAGAATATGAATAATTGGTTTAAAGCTTACCCAAAAAATTACACCATTAACTCTCTTCTAAATGATCTAACTAAACTTACTGAACAACTTCTGTTACAGCAAGACAGAACCAAAACAAAGAATAAACACAAAACTAAAAATAGAAGTATTGGTAATAGTAATAAGAACTTCTGGAAGAAATGGTATAAAGATGACAAAGAGGTTCAAATTACAGAAAATTTCCTCAAGGTAGCAAAACAGTACTGGAAGGATGATCGGTCAGACATTAATCTAAATATGTTAAAGACCTGTGCTGAAAGAGCAAGACAGGCGAAAATTAGAGCTAGAGAAAAATACTGGGTAGAATTTCTGAACAATATTGACAAAGACACATCATTAGCTATCATTTGGAAAAAAATTAACATAGCCAGAGGTGTTAAAAACCAAACCTCAGCTCATCCTAATCCACAAGAGTATGCCCAAACCCTCATGAATGAATGGGCCTCAGCTTCCAAGTTCACCAATCTCCCTCTCAGGATACAAAATAAACTAACACCTAAGCTACACTTCTTTCGCCAACAACTTGAACAAGCAATAGCACTGCAGGATGACACTTGTAAAGAAATAACTTCATTTGAACTTAAAAAAGCCTTGAAAAATAATAAATTTAGTGCCCCAGGTGAAGATGGCATAACCTATCCCATTCTTAGTGCCATGGCTGAAGTAGAGGGCAACCCACTGCTCAGTATCTTTAATCTTAGCTACCAAACTGGTAAAATTCCCACTGAATGGAAAAGAGCTGTTATAGTTCCTGTCCCTAAGACAAGTTCTGTGACAGCCATGAGACCTATTTCCTTATTGTCTTGCTTCTGTAAAACACTTGAAAGAATAATTCTAAACAGGTTGTTGTATAAAGTTAGGCATTTATTAAGCCCAAATCTTAATGGTTACATTTCAGGCAGACATACAACATCATGTATTATATCATATCTTGCAAATTCCAATGGTAAATTTTCACTATTTCTAGACTTAAAGGGTGCCTTTGATGTGGCTAATCATGATATAATACTTAATGAGTTGGTGAATTTCGGTGTGAAAGGCAAACTACTTGGCTGGATTAAAGACTATCTTTGCCACAGAACTGCTTATGTTGTTTTTCAAGGAAAGAAATCTAACACATTTGAGCTTGAACTTGGTACCCCACAGGGAGGGGTACTAAGTCCTACACTATTCAATATTTTGATGAATAAAATAGTAAGTTTAAAATTCCCAAATGGTGTGAGTTGCATCAGTTATGCAGATGATATTTTAATTCAGGCCAACAATCATCGTGATATGCAAAAATCACTAGATTTATTGGGAGAGATGTGTGATGAGCTAGGCTTAATTATATCAACCGAAAAGACTAAATTCATAACAAAAGGATCCAACTATGTAAATACGTTTTACTTGCAAGGGAGTCCACTGAAAAGAGTTGACTTTGTTAAATATTTAGGGGTATATGTTGGGAATATTAGGGGAAAGAATGCTGAATTTGATTTGGTCATGACAACATGTATGAAAAGACTTAGGCCTCTTAGAGTGATGTCTTGGAAGGGTCTGGGGGCCTCTATTCCAGTTTTAAAAATGATGTATATTGCATATATAAGATCAGTCATTGATTATCACGCTCCAGTTCTTTCTTGTCTGCCTGCTGATAAACTTAACAAGCTTGACACAATACAGAATGAAGCAATGAGACTAATACTAGCATGCCCAAAGAATGTTAAAGTATCTAATCTTAGACTAGAATTAGGGTTATCTTCTATCCCAGATCGGATTAAGGAGATAAATACACTAATAGGAGTCAGAGCACTGAGAGACAAGAGAGACACACTACCTAAATCAGAGCTCATAAATTTATTAAGGCTAGAAGATTTGACTGGCAGGGACTGGACTCATATAACTGCAGCAAACCTTGTCAACTACCAAATGACTGATCATCATTTAGGAGACTGGGACTGGAGTGAACCTCTGCCGCCCTGGAAGGAGAGACCACTAGACATCGCCTTCACTACATTAGACACAAAAAAGGCCGACCTCCTACCGTATGAACTCAAAGTTGACTTTATGACACTTATATCAAGTCTGGCAGGGGAAGACAAAGACCAAGTGTACTGTGACGGTTCTCTTCACACACAGACTGGACGTGCTGGGGCTGCTGTTACCATTGTAAGTGGGGGTAGCTTTGTTCATGGGGCTGAGACACTCAGCAGGCTACATGACTGGGCTTCATCCACCCAGTGTGAACTTGTAGCACTTGTGAATGGGCTGGAACAAGTTTGTCTAAGGAAACAAAATGCCATCATCTTAACAGACAGCATGTCTGCTCTGCAATCTCTCTCTGACCCTCACTCCCACATACCCTGACCTTGTTCACAGGATCAGGCGGATTGTTGCAGTGCTTAGGGAGATCGATGTTCAGGTCAAATTTGTTTGGATCCCCTCACATGTTGGAATCCCGGGTAATGAAAGAGCTGACTTTTTAGCCAAGGAGGCTTCTAACAAGGACACTTGTGACTATGACCTGGGACTTTCACTTAGACAACTTAAAAGAAAGATCATGACCATACAAAAAGAAAGGGTGACTGACCTTAGACTCAGAGAACACAACACCAGCACTTCCATACACTACTACAACACAGTTGCACTGATGACAAGTTACGTATATGGCAGACATACGACAAGTAGGTGGGTTGACTCTGTACATGCAAGAATAAGGCTTGGCTACTGTTACCCTTGGGAACTGGGTTGGCAGGTTGATGAGGAGAAGAGGAAGTGCAAAGTATGTGAACAACCCAACAAACACACTTTGAAGCATTATCTATTGGAATGTCCACTCATACGTGAATACAGGAATACTCAGTTTATGACAATAGAGAGTCAGGCAAAATTTATGTTAGAAAATGATATTGTCAGAAAAATACTGAGGAAGTATAAATTATTTGCTTCTCCTCAGTAACACAACAATTGCCCCCAAAATACACTTAGCCTAATATAACTGTTATAAAATTTTTCAACATAAGAACTTATGTCATACATGTGTGATCAGTTCGTCCAACTCTCTCACCCTATGCATACTGATAATATAAAATGAGTTATATTTATGTTGATATACTGTTGTAAGACTTTTGTAATGCAGATAGGGATGCATCTCGCTGAGATACTGCCTTCCTTTTGGATACCCCTTTTAAATTCTTTGTATGATGCTGTATCTATGTATTTTTTTGACGCTGCCCCTTCATAGGATGAAGTGTGGGGTGTCCAATAAACTAGCCCCATTGGGGTCAAATCAAATCTCTCTCTCTCTCTCTCTCCCCCCCCCCCCTAGCGAAACATGGCTAGCTAGGACCGTAGACTTTCCCCCCTCTGAACGTGATATGGGTTTAGAATACTGGAACGATCTAGAAACCAATTAAAGTTTGGCTCGGATTATGACCTCTGTTTCCCATCGAAGTGTTCAGTACCAAAATATATCAACTTTTTTTTTTTTTACGTTAATTCCTTACTACAACCAACATTCTCTCTCTCTCTCTCTTTCTCTTTAATTGAGGACAGACCCTTATGTTAGGAATTAAGTATTGGACATATTATTTAAATCGTGTGGTTGTAATAAGAATACGAATAAATGTCTTGGTGCTGGAGAAGTTAAGTATCAGTGGCGAAGGTGTGTGTGTGTGTGTGTGTGTGTGTGTGTGTGTGTGTGTGTGTGTATACTTTTTCTCAAACTTTGTGCAGGCAAACAATAGAATTTTTTGTTTACTTTTGAAAGAGAGAGAGAGAGAGAGAGAGAGGTGCGGGTTCTTTCTTTCACTTTACACCCAGTACGTGCATTGTTTTCCGCAAGTTTGTCTGAATTACTTTGTACTTACCTGCACTTTTACTACTTCCACCTTGATGTCCGGTGCCCAGGAAGATCTTGAGGACCATCTTGGAGTCCCTTATCGACGCCAGAAAGAAAGTTGTCAAGCTGAGAATACTGGAGTTTGGAAAGTCTGATTGCCTGTGGATTTCTTCGTGTGGGTTGGGAATGCATGTAGTTGGATAGGAATAGCTTTCGTAATGGGAGTGTTAAATTTATGATGCTGTTGTTAGGGGTGGCTGTTAGTGTGGGTGTTTCTTGGTGTGGGTGTTGGGTGTAAAAAGTGTGAGTTTGGTGTATCGGTATATTGATGTGAGTTGAGTACAGGAAATTTGACAAGACATGGAGCTTCCCCCCCAGAATTTCTCGCCTCCCCCTGATTAGTTTCCCCACAGACTTCAACTTAGAGCAATTCAAGTCCAACTGCTACGGACCTTTTGTGAATGAAGGATACCTGTACCTTAGTGTATGGATTTTTTTTTTAGTTTGTTTTCCTTCCCCTGTTGATCTGTAAAAAATAAATAAATAAATAAATATGCAAAATAAAAAGGACCTTGACTAATATCAGTGTTTAATTCATAATACTGCAGTATGGAAGGGTTGACAGATTTTGGAATTGTTGACGAATATTGTTAAAACAGAATACAGTATTACAATCTGGAATATGGTGAAGGCAGTGGAGCTTTTCGTTATGTAAATGATCAGTTCAAATTACTCTAGGTGTGAAAACGTGACAGGAAATGGATATATATTGTACACTGAACTCTACTTTTGGAACAGTGAAGAGAATGTTTTTTTTTTTTTTTTTTTTTTTTTTTTTTTTTTTTTAATGCGTCTTAGGTACAGAATACTACAGACTGGAAATAGTGATTGAGGGTGTGAGGGTGGTGTAAGTTAGTTTCTGGTATTGTGACGCTGGTATGAAGCAACCTGACACGACCACTTCCCATGCTGCAGGGGTGGTGTGAGGATGTGGGAGTGGTGTGGGGGTGGTGTGAGATGTGAGAGTGGTGTGGGGGTGGTGAGATGTGAGAGTGGTGTGCGGAGGATGTGAGAGTGGTGTGGGGGTGGTGTGAGGATGTGAGAGTGGTGTGAGGGTGATCCGACGGCGTGGAGTTGATGTGGGATGTGAAAGTGATGTGAGGATGGACTAAGGTTGATGATACAGTGTGAGGGTGTGAAAGTGATGTGAGTGAGTGACGGTGATGTGATGGTGGGCTGTGATTGAGGATATGGTGATGTAAGGGTGTAAAGGTGATGAGAAAGTGAGGAAAGGTTTGTGATACGGTGGTGCGAGGATGTGAAGACGATATGAAGATGTGACGATGATGTGAGAGTGGGCTAAGACTGGTGATACGGCGATGTTAGGGTAATCTTATAGAACAGCACTAAATTACTTATACCACAGATTAAAACCTTCAAATATATCTCCATAATACACCGTGATTGGAGCCGGTGATATGAGGCTGCCATTCCAGTAATACCTGGTGTGGGAGTGGGGAGCGAGGCCGGTTCCAGGAAAGTATGAATCTGGTATGATGCAAGGCAGCACTGATACCCACCTACACACGCTTCAAGAAGGGACGGTGGTGGTGTGAGAGGGTGGTGTGAGGGTGAAAGGATGGTGTAAGGGTGGCGTGCAGGAGGGTGTGAGATTGGAGTGAGGATAGACTATGGTGATATGAGATTATGGGGGAGGACTCATGGGGGAGGACTCATGATGGTGTGAGGGTAATGTGATGGTGTGAGTGTGCGATGGTGGTGTGAGAGTCTTGGAATGATGAAGGATAGTGTGAGGGAAGTGTGAGAATAAACGAGGGTGGTAGAAGAGTATGAGGGTTTGAGAGAGGTGTGAAGGTGTTAGGGTGGTATGATGATGGTGTGTAAGTGGTGTAAGGTAGTATCAGAGAGGAGCATGAGGGTGTGAGACAAGTTTCTGGAAGCTGTGAGACTGGAATAATGTAGAGCGACACGTACTGACCCTCCTCCTTACCCTCCTCCCCATGCTGCAACGGAGGCTTGATCAGACATATGTGACTTGACCTATGTTGCTACTCGTGACCTGTGTTGTGACCTGTGACATATGCTGCGATCAGTGACCTGTGTTGTGACCTGTGACCTGACTCATGAGAGGAGGTGAAAGACAGACCGACAGCCTAAAACCTGAAACCTGAGGGCGTATTTGTGAAGTTTTCTAAGCTTAAGTTGCGTGTAAGATTGCTTGTATATCTTCACAGTATCTACCGAAGACTTCACCGCCAAATCAGAGTTTATTTATATATATATATTTCGTTTATTTGTGATTCCCTTAAGCGATTTTCATGCAGCGTAGGGTAGACTTTCCGAACAAGAGGTGTTTGGTAAATTGATCTAGCCTTCATAGTCCTCAAAGCTGCTTAATCAGTATGAAATTATATCACTGGATTGGAGAGAGAGAGAGAGAGAGAGAGAGAGAGAGAGAGCAAAAATTCCGTAAGATCCTTCATGAATCGCCGTGACCTGCGCCACCTGAATATCTAATTAGGCTATTAATTCTGCTATGGTAGTTACCTGTGATGGAAATAATTAGGGTAGACGGGCCCACGTGGATGTGGTAGAGAGAGAGAGAGAGAGAGAGGGGGGGGAGAGAGAGAGAGAGAGAGAGAGAGAGAGGGGGGGGGAGTGAGAGATGCTTGAATTCCAAAGATATAAAAACAAAAACAAGTGGCAAACTCCTTAGAACTACTTTATTATTATTATTATTAAAATTATTATCATTATTATACGCCATCCAGAGTACTCCCCTGTTGTCCTCAAAATCCCTACTTTATTTTCCCTCTATTTTTTCCCTAATTTTCTCGCGGTCTGAAAAATGTGAAGAATATTTGCGGGCACCTCATAAACAGTGGTTCCCCCTGCACACCCACCGCGGGGCTAATAAGAGCGACAGGTGTGAGAGAGAGAGAGAGAGAGAGAGAGAGAGAGAGAAACATGCTCCTATCCACGCCCCCTCACACACCCACTTTCTTTCACCCCGCCCTCACTCTAACACCACACCCATCTGTACACCCACACCCACGCCCTTACCCTCCAGCCCCTCTCTTTCTCCTTCACACAGTTCTTCTCCCACCACCCTTCCCTCATCTCCCCCTGACCCTCCCACAACACCTACAGTACACCGACACACCCTCACCCTCGCACCATTCCCTAGCCACATTTCTTCTCCCTCACCCCTCCATCACTCTCGCCCACCCCCCACTCCCTTCCTTCTCCCTCTTTCCTCCACTTCCCCTTACCCCGCCCCTCCCTCACCCTCCCCACTCCATCCCGCCTCCTTGAACCAGGTGAGACTGTAAATAAATAATGAGGTGAGTCTGAAGACCAAGTGAGATTTCTCCAGACATGTGTTTGGTGTTTTATTAAGTGTGTGTGTGTGTGTGTGTGTGTGTGTGTGTGTGTGTGTGTGTGTGTGTGTGTGTGTGTGTGTGTGTGTGCGTGTGTGCGTGCGCGCGCGCATTTACGCTCCTGTCCTTCCTGTTTCTCTACTTCGATTTTCTTCCTTTTCTTGCTATTTTTATTTACTTATACAATTCGTCCCTCCATCCTTCTCTCCCTTCCTCCTCTTCTCCTTCATCCTCTCCCTTCCTTCTTATCCTCGTCCGTCCCTCCCTCCCTCCTTCACTCTACCTATTTCTTCCTTCTGCCTTTCTTCACTTCTCCCCTCCTTCCTTCCTCCTACCTCCTCTCGTTCCCTCTTCCTTTTTATCTTCCTGCCCCTTTTCTTATTCTGTGTCCTCTGTGTTTTATCTTCTCCTTGCCGCTTCTCCTCCCCCCTCCTCTCTCTCTTGCTCCAGTTCTACCTCTTCAGCTCCTGCGTTCCCCTCTCTCTTTCGCCCTTGTTACCCTCATTCCTCCTCCCGTCTTCCTCTCCTCCTCCCCTCTTCCTTCCATGTCTTACTTCTCGTTCCCTTCATCATTTTCTTCTCCTCCTTCTCCTTTCCCACCCGCCTTCCTTTCGCATTCCCTCTCCTTCTTCTCCTTTCCTTCTTCTTTATCCTCTTCGTTCTTCCCCTCCACTCCCTCTTCGTTATCCTCTTCCTTCACCTTACCTTCCTTCCTCTTCCTCTCTCTTTCTCCTGTTCCTGCCTCCTCCCCTCTTGCTCTTACCCTCTATCCCCCCTCCGTTATATCCTACCTCTTCTCCTTCCACTTCCCCACTCCTCATCGCCCTAAGTAAATTCATCCTCTCTTCTTCCATCTTCCTCTCCCCCTCCTGCCTCTTCTCCCCTTACTCTCTCCTCTTCATCAACCTCTCTTCCCTCTCTTTTCCTTCCCTCTCTTCATTCCCTCTCCTTCTCACCTTCCTCCTTTCCTCTCCTCCGTGTTCCTTCTCCTTCATCCTCCTTTCTTTATCCCTTTTCTTCCTTTTTATTTTCTTTAATACCCCTTTCCTTTCCTCCTTTTCCCCTCCCTCTCCTTTCTTCCCTCCCTTCCTCCCCTCCTTCTCCCTTCCCTATCCTTTCCTCCCTCCCTCTCCTTCCTTCCCTTTTTGCCTACCTCTTCTCCCTCCTCCTCCCCTCCTCTTCATCTTCCTCCTCCCCTCCCTCTTCATTTCCCTCGTCCCCCTTTCTCTTCATCTCCCTCCTCCCCCCCCTATTCTTCCCCCACCTCCCCCTTCCTCCTCTTCCTCCTCCTCCCCCTCCCTCTTCTTCTCCCTCCCCCTCTCCTCTTCACCCTTGTTAATTTTATCCCTTTACAAAACTCCTCCAAAATTCTCCTCTTTTAAATTCCAACTTTTTCCTCATACAAGTTACCAGGACTTTGTCGGTGGCTGAGGAGGCGAGGGGGGGAGGCGAGGAGGAGAGATGGAGGGAGGAAGGAGAGGGAGGGGGAAGAAGGGAGGAGGTAAGAAGAGGGTGGTAGGAGGAGCGAGGAAGGAGGAAGTTAGAAGGAGGGAGGGCGGAAGAGAAGGGGAAGGGAAGAAGAAATAAAGTGGAGGAGAGGGAGGGATCGAAGAAGGAAAAGTCGGGGATGAGGGATGATGAGAGTGGGGGAGGAGAAGAGAGAGAAAGGGGAGAATAAAATGGGAAGAGGGGAGGGGGAGAGAAATAATAATAAAAAAAAAATGCCATGAGTTAAGGCAGAAATTTAATATATGGTAAACTGAACACCCATTCTTTCATGATGTTTTATTCTCTTCTGTTTTCCTCTATCCTCCATTCACCGCTACTTGTCTATCCCATTTCCATCTCTCATCAATCTTCCCATCCCCACCTTTCCTCCCCCTCCTACCCTTCCTCTTCCCCCTCTCCCCACACTGTAGCTGTCTGGTTGGGTGCAGAGCTAGGCATTTTTCCATCCATCTAACCTCCCCCTTTCTATCCCCCCTTCTCTCTCCCTCTCCAGTGTACTTCACATCTTCCCCCACCCCTCCCTCCACACCCATTTCTACCCCCCTCCCTTTTCTCTCCCTCTCCCCCACGGATCCACATGGCCTCTCCTTCCCTCCCCACCCCTGTCTTCCCACTTCCCCTTTCTTTCCCTGTCACTCTCTCTACCATCTCCTCATCTACCCAGGCATCTCTCTCTCTCTCTCTCTCTCTCTCTCTCTCTCCACCGAAGCTGTCTAGTTGGATAGGGAGACGGGCATCTTTGCATTGATTTCCTTTATTTAGTAGGGCGGGTCACCTCAGTCCCCCCCTCCTCCATGGTATGACGCTTTATTGGGGCAGTGGTGGGCTGGGAGAGAGAGAGAGGGGGGGGGGGATTGGACGGATGCATGGAGGGAAGGAGGGAGGAAGGAAAGGGAGATAAATTTACACACACACACACACACACACACACACACACACACACACACACACACACACACACACACACACACACACACACACACACACACACACACACACACACACACACACACACACACACACACACACACACACACACACACACACACACACACACACACACACACACACACACACACACTTATTACTAGTAGTCCTTTGCTGAACGGTATATAACAAAGTAACCCCTATTTTCTCTTCACAGGTAAGTTTTCTTCGATGCAGATAAAGAAAACGTGGAGCTGGTCCGTGAGTATGCAAGCTGAGTCTGTTTTTCTCTCAACATTCACCCTTTTATCTCGTCTACATCTCTCTTCAGGACCGTTTTGTTAGAGTTCCTACTTCTCTGATGCTTTCAACAACAATAATAATAATAATAATAATAATAATAGTAATAATAATAATAAGAATAATTTTGCCTTGGAATGTATGGGAGAAGTTGAGGCAGGGTGGCTTGTTATTTAGTATGGATTTCGGTCACCATTTCCCTCTCACCCTTTACCCTAGTGAGTCTCTGATAAACTGGAGTATTAGGTCAGGTACACTAGATCAGGTAATAAAAAAAAAGATGTATAATTAACGCGAAACAGTCTGACACCACAAACAATGAGTACTGCAAAAGATCCTTCCCCCCAAGTTGATATACCTGCTTTCGTGAGTATGCCGCATATCGCTCTTATGTGATGGATGTTAATTAGTATTGTTTATATATCCTCATTCACGTTAATAAATTGAACAGCTTGGGACATGAAGAACTTAGAGAATCACTTTAGATAACATTGGGCTCGGCTTGTGTGATAGCTGACTTTTTGATCGCATCTGTTGGGCAGTTGTGGATATATTAAGTTATATAATAGGCCTGTATATCCACTCGTTTCAAGCATGTACGTGGATGAGGCAGTGATTAGCTGTACATTTTTGCTGCATCCACGTGTACAGGTATGTCAATATATGATACACACCTGCACAGCTGTACCCACACGATTGCAGTGCTCACCTTTACGTACCCAGTTGAGGACATACGCCTTTTGAGCCCGTGTATGAGATCGTCACGTAGCCCTTTCGCAGCCTGGGATTTAAGGAGAACAGTATGCAAAGTCCTAATATATTACCTTTTTAACTGTCCTTTCTAACAACCCGTTCCTATAATAATAATAAGAAGAATATTAAAGTTGTATGGCTAATTATAAAGCCGATTTACTAGTTTTTATATTTTGCAGCGCTAATTGCTTGAGAAGAAAAAAGGTTATTCAACACTACAGCCTTCTGCTTCAGTGTATAGTGGAGACAAATTTATTCAGGGAACTAAGACTGGAAAAGGGAGTCCCATGCTCTCTCTCTCTCTCTCTCTCTCTCTCTCTCTCCACAGCCCTACCACACTACCGTACTTCATTTCCTATCCACACCTGCACAAACTAACGTACACGTGCGTTTACATGTGTGTACGGCCTGGGTGACGTGCATGACTAAATTTGAGGGGATGTGTACATGTAAGGCTTCTGTGTGCTCTTGTTACATGAGTAGTTGTGTACTATTTTCTTAAACTTCATGTTCACTTTTCCTTTTCTTGTCTCTCATTTCCTTCGTCTCATCTTAGTTATATTCTTATCTAATTTTTCCTCCTCCTCCTCCTCCTCCTCCTCTTCCTCTGCTGTCACTCCTTTACGTATTCAGGTTTTATTCTCTATCATAATTCTAATATTGTACATCAAGAAGTGAAAGGGACTGTGTGTGTGTGTGTGTGTGTGTGTGTGTGTGTGTGTGTGTAGGTGTCTGTGTGTCTCTCTGTGTGTGGTAACCTGATGCTGTATACACGTGCTATGATGAAGTGATATTCTACACCACACACACACACACACACACACACACACACACACACACACACACACACACACACACACACACACACACACACACACACACACACACACACACACACACACACACACACACTCGTTTGTTTACATAGGCTTAGGTAATGCACTCAGTTTACGAGACATTAAAAATAGAGAGGGAGAGAGAGAGAGAGAGAGAGAGAGAACACACACACACACACACACACACACACACACACACACACACACACACACACACACACACACACACACACACACACATAAAAAAGCCGTGGCCTGGAATAAGAAACCACACAAGTCCCAAGACCGTGCTGATGGCGTTTTGAGAGGACCGTCCCACCCCAGAGATCAGACCCCTACCCCCACACCCCCCATAATGGCAGTCAGATGGCAGGGTGGCTCTGGGGGGGGGGGTTAATGGAGGGGGTGATGGGAATGGTATGGTAGAGGGGAGGGCAGAGGCGAGGGTTGAAGTGAAGTAAGGGCTGGGAGAAGTGGTTGTGGAAAGGGGGGAAGGGAAAGGAAGGGGGAGAAGTAGGGGAGAGGGAGAGGAAAGAGGGAAGAGAAGGGTGTTGGGGTACTGGGAAGGGAGGGAGGGAAGGATGGGTGGCTGTGGGAAGGGGTGGAGAGTGGCTGAAGGAATGGGTGGGGAGTGGTGTGGCAAGGAGGTGGGGTGGGTGTTAGGAGTATGGGAAGAAAGTGGAGGGAGGCAGTGAAAGTAAGGGTTAGAGAGGATGGGATAGTGGGGGAAGAGAGAAGGGTAGGGGACAGCTGGGGAAGGGGAACACGAGTATATGGTACAGTATGATGGGGAGGGGAAGAGGGGATGGAGCTATGAGACAGGCGGGTAACAGGGGGATAGGCCAGTGGGAATGGAAATGGGTGTGGATGGGGGTAGGGTGGGAGTGGGTGGGAATGAGACAGGAGTGGGTGGTAAAGCTGGGTGTAGGAGAAAATGCAGTTTGGGTGGGAACCGGATCAGTGCATATTGGTGGAGAAATATAGGTTGGTATACTCGGCCCACCTCAGCTTGGACTAAAATTATCATCATTTTTCTTGAATGCCGAACCGGAAGATGGGAACAGCAGGAGAACGAGGAGCTTGTGACCTGGTAATGCTATGGAAATGATGTATAGAGCTATTGTGCTATGGAAATGACGTAGTGCAGTGGAAATGCTGTAGAGTTAGTAGTGCTATGGAAATGATGTGAAGCTGTATTGTAGTTTCAGATGAACAGGAGAGTATCACTAGACTATGCTGCTAGTCACGAAGAAGTGCTGTGGAAAGGATGATGAACCGTACTATTAAATTCTGCCACTGAGCAATGGGGGCGAAAATCTGCACCAAAATTAGGATGAACGAACTGTGGGTGATTTGTATTTTTCACCATGGTTTTGTCGTAGTGTTTTTTTTTTTTTTTTTTGCGGTCTCAGAAATTATTTAGT
Source organism: Coenobita brevimanus (assembly GCF_032717465.1). Classification (NCBI taxonomy): domain Eukaryota; kingdom Metazoa; phylum Arthropoda; class Malacostraca; order Decapoda; family Coenobitidae; genus Coenobita; species Coenobita brevimanus. Next base: position 42,887,744 of record NC_137031.1, on the reverse strand, counting down.
AGGGAAAAAACATCTCATACTGAACTAAAAGGAGAGTAATATTCCCCATGCACCACTTCAGAACGATGACATTATTATATATATATGCCGCCGACAGACTTGTATTTACGTAAGATCTCGCGCTGAAGGGGTTGATGTATCCGAATCCGGGCCTACAGGCTAGTCATTCCGTTCCCTGAAGCCACGACCATCACGTACCCTCACATGTCACCACTTGAACTCCACGGCCGAACCGTCCATACTGAAGACATGCCGGGACCTTCAGGGAAAATGGGGAAAAACTGTCCTCATTCCCCACAATTCCCACACTCACTTACTCTAATGACAATTTAATGGGGAGCGATGAGGGTGCGGTGGGGGAGTGGAGAAGGGGGGGGAGGGACAGAGTACGTTGAGAGAGAGAGAGAGAGAGAGAGAGAGGGAGAGAGAGAGAGAGAGAGAGAGTTTCATGGTATTCCTTATTGGATTCCCGTCATGCGGCTGATCTGAAGGTCTTTGTGGGTGGAGAGAGAGAGAGGGAGGAGAGAGAAAGAGGTGGTGGGGGGTTGCAGAATGAAAGAGAAGAAAGGAGGCGTTTGTTTGGATTCCATTTCCTCCTTTATTTTCCTCGCTCTCTTTGCCCAACTTTATCAACATTTCCCTCGTCTTTATTTCCTGTTTCTCTTCTTCCTTTTTTTCCCTCTCTTGTTACCTTATCTTTTCCTTCTTTCCCTCATCCCTCCTTATCTTTTTCTCCTACTGTGCTCCTCGTATTTCTCCTTTATCTCTCTCTTTTTTCTCCTCTTCTTATCTCCCCTCCTCCCTCGTTTCCCCGTCTTTTCTTCCTCCCTTCCATTCCTTCGTCTTCATTCTTTTCTATCTTCAGTCTTTCTCGCGTTTTCTCCTTCTTTTCTATTTGTTTCGTCCCTCCCTGTCTCCCTTCTTTCCCTCTCTTTCCTCTCCTCATTTCCTCCCTTCTCCGTCCTTCATTCACTCTACTTTCTTCCCTCATTCTCCTTTTTCCTTCCACTGCCTTCCTTCCTTAATTCCCTTCCTTCCCTAATTCCTTCCTTCCCTAGACCTCTTCCCTTTCAACCATTTGCTTTTATCTCTCGTCTTTTCAGTCTGCATTGCCTTCGTTTCTGTTTCCTTCCCACTTGCCCTACCCTTCCCTTTCTTGCTTCATTCCTATCGTTCCTCTCATCTTTTCCCCTCCTTCCTTTCATCTTCCCCTCTTCCCTGCCTACTGACCTCTTCTTCCCTTGTTTTCTTCTTTCCTCTCCTTCCTTCCTTTCCATTTAATCCCCCTTCCTCCCTTGTATTCTCCCCTTCATTCTCTTTTCCCTACCCTCACGTTCTTCTCTCCCCTGTTCCACTGTGCCTTCCTCTCCTTCGTGCTTACCTCTCTTCTCGTCTCGTTATCCCTTTTCTCTCCCTTCCATTCCTGCGTATTTCTTTCCCTCCTTTCTTCCCTCCCTCTCTCAGATTCCAGCATATATTCTTTCGTCCTTTCCTACAAAATTTCCGTGACAGTTTTTCTATACTGCATGATGTTCCGCATTTTTTCGTGTCAGTTTCAGGTGAAGGGTTAGGTGGACGAGAGAGAGAGAGAGAGCGAGAGAGAGAGAGAGAGAGAGCGAGAGAGAGAGAGAGAGAAAGGTTCTTTGTTATCCTTGTCCTATTATACCAGTCTAATCCTATTCTCGTGACCCAATCAACCTGCTGCATTTATCATTTTGCCCTTCTTCCTCATCCCTCCCCAACCTCCATTTTCCCTCCCTTCTTACACCCTCTTCCTCCTTCCTTACCTCTCTTCCTGCCCTTCTTCTCTAACCTCTTCCCCTCACTCCTTTCTCTCTTCTTTGCCGCCCCCATCCCATTCTCATCTCCTCTCTTACCCTTTTCTCTTGCCTTTGCCTTCTGGGTCCCTGATAGAGTTACACCCCATATTTTCACCCCTTCCTACCTTCTCTTCTCCCCTCCGTACACTTGCCTCCCCGTACCCCCAATCTCCCCTCCCTCGTGCGCCTTCTCTCTTCCCCCCTTCCTACCACCATGTCTCCTCACCTTTCTTACGCCTCCGTCTGGCCTCCCCCTAATAGAGTTACACCCCCTTTGCTGTGGCTTCCCTTCCTTAGTGTTGGTGTGACGGTGAAGTAGTGTGTGTGTGTGTGTGGGTGTAGGTGTCTTCCGGGCAGGCGCGGACACCGGTACAGGGGCAGGCAGTGGTTCCTGTGCGCCGTCTTGAACTTGTAATCATATGGGTTCGAATCTCTCTTATTAGCTCGGAACTCCTGAAGTGTAAAGGAACTATTGATCACGACTGTACCGTAAACAGGATTCCTTTTGTCTAGATGTGAACTCGGTGGACTGCAGGCTGAAGTTCCCGTCTTCTGCAGTCCATCATTTTTTTTTTTTTTTGAGGGATGGGAAAGGAAGAATGTTTGTATAACCGGACAGTGGAGCCGCCTGGTTATATTGGTGTCACCCCCATGAAGGCTCGCAAAATGATGTT